>NW_018164908.1:0-765 GCF_001263595.1 Phalaenopsis equestris
TTGTGTTTTTCTATAGCACAAGTATCACTTTTTCCCTTATCTCTCAATAGTTCAAGCTATTATTTCTATTAACAGTATTAATATTATAATACTTTTATTTTTACAGATATTATGCCTTGCTCTTCTTTTGAGTTCTAATTTTTGGCTAAATTTAAACATAAACATCTACATCAAGAGATTATGAAAATTTATCTATAATTTATAATCATTCAAAAACCTATTTACAAGCAAATTAAGAAAAGTCTTTTCTTACTCCATGAATCAAATAAATCATCCAAACTAATGGGGTTAATATCAGATACTAAAACATTCAATCATATTCAGGGACATGATACTAATGTAGCTAATATGGTTTATATATCCTAGAAGCTTGATACTACTAACCTTTTATATCACATGAATAATTAAAATATTAATGGTAATTTGCTTTTTCTTTATAATCTTATGCTTTTCTATACTGAAAATAATTTATATTAAAAAGTCTTTATTCTAACCCTCCTTATTTTTGTTTGTACCCTAAATTAGGTATAGGATTTCCTATGCAAGTGCTATTGAAAATGAATTTAAAATTAATCATATAAAATATATTATTATTACTATTTTGGATAAGGAAAAATGATTTAATTAGATTAGAGATTTCCCTAGATGTATAACTTTATACTAAATTCAATGCTAGGATTCTTGATAATGTTGTGACAGTAAGTTGTAGATCTACACAGTAAATTAACTAATGATATATACTTAATTTTAATTGCCATGTTATCA
>NW_018164908.1:865-1460 GCF_001263595.1 Phalaenopsis equestris
TAATTTTAAAAGCCCACCATACTTAATTCCAAAAGACCCACCCTACTTAATTTTAAAAGCCCAAATAAATCACCCATGATTCATTTTTAAAATCCCATAACTCAAGCCCACATGACATGAAATCTCCCCCTCATCCATTTAATAAAAAATCAAACCATTGGTCATGGCACACATAATTGGTTTCACACATATTTGGCCTCATGAAATTTCTTCATAAATACTCCAAAAAAATTCTAAATCCATTTTCATGCAGGCCATGTAAGCCATATGTTAGCCACCAAGCCACATGCAAGCAATATGCAAGCCATCAAGCCATGCCAAAGCTTCATGCAAGCCATCAAACCACTTATAACCAAAGGTGACCACTTTTTTGGATTTCCCAAAAAGTAGTTAACCACTTTAATAACTCACCCAAACCTATGCTTAACTTAAATCCTATGATTAGGACTTGTCGACCCAAGCCCCCATAAAGCCTAATCCTCATGACAAGCAAGGACAAACTATTTTCTTCCAAAGACCAAAACAATCCAAAAAGTAATTCAAATACATTCTCCCTAAAGAAAATCAAATCTCACATGACACAAAATGACAAGTA
>NW_018164908.1:1560-2700 GCF_001263595.1 Phalaenopsis equestris
TTGATCCTCAGGAGCAATATGAATTTGATGGCAACCGATATATTCATCTAAAAAATAAAAATATTTGTGCCCAAACAAGTCTATCTACTGTTTGGTCTAAAAAGGGTAAATGGAAGTGATCTTTCCTAGAAGTGATCTTTCCTTGTGGTCATGTTTAATTTTCTATAATCAATGCAAATACGCCACCCAATAACTTGTCTGATAGATATTAATTCATTATTTTCTTTTGTCTCGACAGTTACTCCTTTCTTAGGAACACAATGAATTGGACTTACCCACACACTGTTTGAAATAGGATATATAATTCCAGTGTCTAACCGTTTCAAAATTTCCTTCTTAATTACTTCTTTTATCATTGGATTTAATCTCCTTTATGGATCAACTCTTGGTTTTTATTTTTCATCTAATATAATTCTGTGCATATAGATCGAAGGACTGATTCCCTTAATATCAGCTAAGGTCCAACCAAAAGCTTTCTTATATCTTTTCAATGTATCTAAAAGCCTTTGCTCTTACAAATCATTTAATTCTGAAGATATAAGAAAAATTAATGTAGATGAGTCTCCCGGAAACACATATATCAAATGGCTCGACAATATTTTCAACTCAAGTTCATGTGGTTTTATAATTGCAGAACTAGATTCTTATCAGCATTTTCTGTAATATCCAACATCTCAAATCTTTCCTGAACATAATCTAATTCTTCTGTCAAGAATAATTTCATCACTCTCTTCAATTTGTTCTTTTCCTATTCAAAATGTTCTTTAAAATGTTCCTTAAATAGATGTTCACTAATTTCCATGCAAAAATATTCATTATCTCTTTCAACAGCAGAGTATTTCATAGATTTTGCAATGTTAAAAGTCACTTCTTGATTGTTAACTCTCATAGTTAATTCTCTTGTTTGAACATCTATCATAGCTTTTGTAGTAGCTAAAAATGATCTCCCTAAAATGGTAGGTATCTCTTTATCTTCGTCCATATCTAAAATAATGAAATCCACAGGAAAGATAAATTTATCAACTTTTACTAACACATCTTCTATAACTCCCTTAGGATATGTAACTGAACGATCTGCTAACTGAAGAGTTACAGTAGTAGGTGAGACTTCTCCTAATCCTAATATTTTAAAAATTGATA
>NW_018164908.1:4234-4953 GCF_001263595.1 Phalaenopsis equestris
TCTAAGTCTAACAACATCGTTTGAGACTCTGTCATATTTAAATGTAGCACACAGTTCTAAAAAACTAGCGAGGTGTAAATTAGGATCTTCATTTCGTGTACCTCCGAATTGATTATTTTGTACCATTTGGATAATAGCAGGTTTAAGATCAAATGAATTAACAACAACATCAGAATTTTAGATAGATAAGTAAATTCCATCTGCTGTAGGATTTGCATAATCTCGTAGGAGTCTAGGTTGGTGTTCATTCTCTATTCCTTGATTATTCATGTTGTTTTCCATTATATCAGAATTTCTAGGTTCTCTTTTCAATCTTCTAATCTTTCTGACAGTGCGTTCTAATTCCGAATCGTAAGGTATAAGACTTTCAGGTCCAAATTCACGCATACAATTTGAAATCAGTACACAGTAATATAATTAACTAAATATGAAAATAAGTTGCAATTCAAGTAAAAATTTTCTGATAATCCTAATTTATCCGTTACTCTAATTGTGATTTTTGTTTACTCACTCCCCGACAACTGTGCCAAAAACTTGACCGCGACTTTATATATGCTTAAAAATAGAAGTATTTAATACTGCTGCTAAAAGATTTAATTCCTCAGCAATGGTACCAAAACTTAATAACAGTTATAGATTTGATAAATATGGATGTAACAAATATTCAATAATTGTAAAGTCACACTTATCAATGCAAGTATACATATCGCTCAAGTAAT
>NW_018164908.1:5677-11250 GCF_001263595.1 Phalaenopsis equestris
ATTTCACAAATCTCGAGACAAGGAGAAAGACAGAGAAAACTACTCAGATCTCATGGGGAAAACACAACAAAACTCAGAATTCATATATAAAATTAAAGTCATACAAACTACAATAAATAAATAAACTTATCTCTACTTTCTCCCCATGAAAACTCCTCAAAGTTCCTCTGAATCTCTTCCTGTCTTTACAGGACACAGAATTCGTCTTTGAAGCAACAAGGAGGAAGAAATCTCTCACTTTCCCTCCACTCTTACAATCTCCCGAAGAATTCCTCACAATTTTTACACTCTAGCAATTACACTCCTCACAATTTTTACACTCTAGCAAACAATAATGGAACCTTTCTAACCTCCAAGAACTCTAGAGTCTTCTCCATTTTCAGCCAAAATCATCTTTTAAAGCTATGGATGAGTTTTTCCAAGAGTTGCCTAAGCATCCCTTCAAACTTTGTCCTTATCCATAGCCTGATTGGTCATAACCACCAAGCTCGCCGTCAGCGGCCTCGAGGGCACCATCGACAGACCTTCTTAATGAATTAATTTTGGAGTCTCGGGAAAATCTCGCCGTCGGGCGCCGTCGGCGCCCTAATTTAATTCTACACATTTTGGCCCTTTTCACTCCAAATTCGTTCCTTTTTGCATCTTTTTGCTCCAATGACCCTAATTCATCATTCTTGCAACAAAACATCAAAAATACCTTTCTTTAAAGTGCAATATCATAAAAAACAGTATAAAATAAGTATGAAAAATTCAACAAATTTTCCTCTAGTCACGATCTTATGGTTGGTCTGAATGATACAATCAGCTATGACCAAATATAATCCATTCATGGCCCCACACTTAATGGAAGAAATGCTACCGGTTAATATAATCACCACAATCAGAGGTTCCCAAAATGATCATTTGATGAAAAAAAATTGGTTAAGTAGAAGGAGGTAAATGATGAAAGTTCCCTGGAAGAAGGCTAATTCAGCCTTTCAGTAAGAGGAAGTAAGGAGATGGATGACTCGCTTCTACATTAGACACGTTCAAGAAAAGGCTTCCCTTTAAAGATCTTATGCTAAGGAGTGCTAACCAAACTATACGTGAAAAGGCATTCAACAAGGTGGATATGAATTGAACTCGTTCATTCAACAACGATCAAAGAGCCACTCCCAGAGTGTACAAGCTGACTTACATGTGAGGTAAATGAGTCCCTTGAACATGGAGCGAAGGCGACCTCAAGAAATTTTTTCCTTACAAAATTTCTTGTATCATCATAAGTGAAAAATAATGAAGGTAGTTTTATTCCAAAACATTGTTCTTTTTTATAAAAAAATATTAAGAACATTACTTGACTAACTATGTGCATAAGCCCATAATTCAAACAACACTCTAGGAACTCGAGGTGTTCACATGCATGACTAATACTAGGAAAAATGAACCCAAAAAAAAATAGATAATCACAGAAGATGTTTGATCACTAAAACCTTTTAAAGCCGACAATGAAATATGATGCTCGATCATTAGAACCCTTCATATAGAATAAAAACAATGTAGAATGTTTGATCAACATTAGATAAAAACATTAACCTTTCAGAGCCAAAGCATCAACAAAACCCATGTTCTTAGACTTGGCACGAGTCAAGCTCTGAAGGTGGTTACAGATCCCGACTTACTGTTTATGTGCACAGTATAACAATGTCTTCAATCAATTATATTTTTCACTTATTTTTCACTTATATTTCCTTACTTTGCAACAGTACCAAAAACTTGATCATGGAGAAAATAAAATTTAACCTTTTAATTTATATATATATTGAGACACTATGCAAGTATACATACCGTTATCAAGTAATATAAAACGTTTTGATTAAGATCTCAATATCGAACCCATAGGGAAATTTACAATATGCACAATTGATCAACAAACTTTCTATTTCAAAAAGACAATTACTTAAACTATAGATATTTTATAGTAATTAAAATTCAAATCTTTTCAGTATTTTTAAGATTTTGACAAAACAATATCAACTTCTAAAGATAACTTGAGTTTATGTAAAAGAAAAGCACTTAATACGAAAATATCTTTCTCCTTATCTTGAGTCAATAATAAGTATAGGATTTTTATTGTGGAAGTATGCAAATTGTGTTGTGCCAAATATGAGCAATATTATTCTTTACCCTTACTAGAGATGCTATAAAGAACATTGACTAATTTAAAGTTTGAATAGTTCTAAATACCGGCTAGGCAGGGAAGATACTAGCACTCATTCTAGAGTTCCCTCGATTCCTTTGACCTGGGGGCTAACATCTCGTATCAGAACCTAAAATAATGAACCAAGTTGGGGGCTTTAACCCATCAATTTAAAGTCCTCTAACTCTACACCCTTCAAAAATTATTTCTCTATTTATTTGCACTAAATCTAATGAATTACATACTCATTCATATAACCTCATGTGATTCTTTCCAATTATTTTCTGAGATAATACCAGCCCGGTTCTTACATGTTCTCACAACAAATTTTAACATCTAGATAGGCCAAATTAAGAAGTAAATGAAGTGCATGAAATTAAATGCATGAAACTTCTTCAAACATTAAAGACTAATACTCTCCACAACTTCCATCCATACTCTCCACAACTTCCATCCAAACATTAAAGACTAATACTCTCCACAACTTCCATCCAACAGAGAAAGATAAAGAAATTTTAAGGAGAAAGATAAAGAAAACTACTCAGAATCCATGGAGAAAACAAAATCATAAATTAGTTTAAAAGTAGAAATCATTGTAAAACCAACAACAAGGATATCCTGATTCATCAAACAATTCATTCAAAATATTATTCCTTATTTAACTAATATGACTAATTGTAACGCTTTTGAAGAACTAAATTTGTAAAAATAAATTCACAATCAAACTTTTGGAATGCTTTTGTAGTGCACAAATTTAGTCTGCATCACAAATATGTACTTTTTATTGCGTTTCCATTTAAGGAACTCTTGTTGTTATCTAGTACTCTATCATCCTAAAAAGCATAATGAAATCCATGGATATTAACTTCAACCACTCCACAATATCAAATGCTTCTCTCGTATTAAATGGAAGCTCCACAAGTTCTTTAATAATATTTTTGTTTTAAGTGGTCATAACCACTCTTTTTAGCCAATTTGTGCCTCAAATGTCTCTTCAAAATTCAGAAAAATGAATTAAACTGTCAACTAACCACCATTGGCGCTTAAGCACGGGACCTCTGGTGCTTAGGCGCGTTAAGCGTGGCCTTCTTTGTTTCACCGGCGCTTGGCGCCAAAACACTTTTACACCATTTTTACATTTTTGCTACAAATTTGATCTTTTTCACTCCTTTTAGCATTTATCATCTTTTTACTTGTACCTGAAATAAAAACACATAAATACCTTCCATTAAAGTGCAATATCTCAAAAATAGATATAAAAATGTGTCTAAAAACACTATTAATTTTAGGTGTATCAAAATTTCCCAAACTTAAAATGTTACTTGTCCTCAAGTGACACTTCAATCTTTGAAAACTAAATAAGTATGATTATGTATATGAGTTTCTTTAGGAGTTACTAAAATTTAGATTTAGAAATATAGTAGTCCAATTTAGAAAAAATATTTTGTAAATGAGACCAACTTACAGTTTAAAAATTTTTAATGTTAAGAAATATGAAAATTTGAGTTCCTATCTAATTTAGACATATTGTAGGTTTTCCAAATTTAGAATTTAGTCCTTTTATTATCTCCACTTAAAATTTTTTTATTAAGAATAATTTTACTTATTATATTATATCCTTAAGCTTAAGAGTTTCACAAGTCTTATACTTTAAAAAGATCAAATGTGGATCCAATTTTTGATTAGACACTAATCCTCAAGCTTCTCCTCCCTTACTTCTTATTTTCTTTTCTTTTTCTTTTTATTTTTCAGGCAAAGATTACTATATCTGGATAGACCTTTAATGGTTTTGAATTCCACTTCTCCTTTCCTAAAGCAAAGTCTTGATATAAATCTTTTACTTATAAATATAATAATAGTTTTAAAAATTATTTTTAATAGAAGAAATTTAAGTAAGAAAAATAAAGTCTGAATTTTTAAATTCTTCAAAAATACATTTTTTCTTATTAAAGATAGTTACACTATATTTAGCATTTTCTACACTAAAAATTTTTTCTTCATTAAAATTTTTTTCTTCATTACTCATTTATATAATCAAATTTTACTTCCCTAATATAACTTCATATACATGATAATTTTTATTTTCAAATCAAATTCACTTGTAGCACATTTGAGAATAAATAAAATTCAAGTTTTGAAAATATTTTCCATTCCCCCAAAACTTAAATTTTTAACAAGTTTAAACAGTTTAGCAACAGATATATATTGTCCATCATCCTTTGCAATAATTGATTTTGAGTTTCAGTAGACTCACCTCTAGAAGTAGAAGCTCTCGAGGAAGATGGTCTAGATGTAAAAGCAGCAGAGGTGGATGCAGCAGACGTTGACATTCCATAACTCCTTGAAAATCCTCCTCTTCAACCTGACATAAAAGCTAACAAAAACACTAACTTTGATTTCACAGTCTCAACATAACAACAAAACACTAACAAGATAAGATAAAAATACAGGGTAGAAATTTTCTAAAATTAAAGTTTAAAACTAAAGTTAGCAAGATTTTCAACTTTTCACAAGACATAGGAATAAGTTCAATCATAACTAACTAAAACAAAATAATCAACACACAACAATAATTACTACCCTAGAATTTAAAATAAAATACTAATAAAACACAAATATCTCAATAACAATTAAACAAAAGTCCAACACATCACAAAGTCCAAACAAGTACACAAATGCAAATGTATCAAGTCCACACTACATATTACACCACGTAGTCAATCACATATTACAAACTAAAAAATAAATTAATCCTCCTCCTCATCATCATCATCAGAATCACCGCTATTCTTTTTTCTTCATTACTCATTTATATAATCAAATTTTACTTCCCTAATATAACTTCATATACATGATAATTTTTATTTTCAAATCAAATTCACTTGTAGCACATTTGAGAATAAATAAAATTCAAGTTTTGAAAATATTTTCCATTCCCCCAAAACTTAAATTTTTAACAAGTTTAAACAGTTTAGCAACAGATATATATTGTCCATCATCCTTTGCAATAATTGATTTTGAGTTTCAGTAGACTCACCTCTAGAAGTAGAAGCTCTCGAGGAAGATGGTCTAGATGTAAAAGCAGCAGAGGTGGATGCAGCAGACGTTGACATTCCATAACTCCTTGAAAATCCTCCTCTTCAACCAAAAATTGAATGCTCCAAATACGACTTCACATTTACACTTGTAATTGGCTTTAGAGGCAATAATACTTATTCACAGCTGACAGCGACTTTATATATGCTTAAAAATACAAGAATTCGATACTGCTGCTAAAAAATTTCGTTCCCAGGAAACGGCGCCAAAAACTTGACAACGGTTATAGATTTGATAAAAATGTGTATAAAATATTCAATAATTGCAAAGTCACACTTATCAACGTAAGTATACGTATCAG
>NW_018164908.1:11567-17636 GCF_001263595.1 Phalaenopsis equestris
CGATAATTTTATTTCCCTATTTATTTGCACCCAACCTTCAAGGACTTTGACCTCCCTAAATCTTGGGTGTAATCTTCACTTTAGTTGTAAAACTTAACATATTTTAACAAATCAATTGACCAGATTGAAAGTAAATTAAGATCGAAGTGAAAAGATCATCACAATTTATTTAACATTCTCATGGATCAACCAATTCAAATCATCATTTCACAAAATCTCAAGACAAGGAGAAAGACAGAGAAAACTACTCAGAAATCATGGAGAAGATAAGACAAAACTTGAAATTTATATATAAAAGCAAAGTCATACGAACTTCATTATGTAAATACCACTTATCTCTAATTCCTCCCTAAGCAAACTCCTTGAAGTTCCTCTGAATCTCTTCCTTTCTTTACAACACACAAAATTCTTTTTCAAAGCAGCAAGGAGGAAGAAATCTCTCACTTTCCCTCCACTCTTACAATCTTTCAAAGAATTCTTCACAGTACTAACCCTAAATTAAACTCTCTACACTCTACAAACAACAAAAACTTAGCGGACACTACCACAGGGCTCCTCTTTTTCGGCTCCAAATGTTTCTCTTAAAGTTGTAGAAGAGTTTTCCAAGAGCTGCCTAAGCTTCTCTTCAAAAATCATCCACATTCAATGCATCTGTTAAGAGAACCGCCGTTCTAGCCGTCGGTGGCCTCGATGGCATCATCGGCGGGCTTCTCGTATATTTCGGCCTTCTAGAATATTTGATTCTGGACTCTTGGGAAAAACCAGCCGTCGACGCCGTTGGGCTCGCCGTCGGCGCCCTAGTTCAAATCTTTATATTTTGGTCCTTTTTGCTCTAAATTCGCTCTTTTTTGCATCTTTTTGCTCCAATGACCATAATTCAACATACATGCAACAAAAAATCAAAAATACCCTTCTTTAAAGTGCAATATCATCAATATTAGTATAAAATAGGTATGAAAATCTCAACATATTTTTTTTTGGTCAACAACTATCATATCTTACTCCAGCCTGCTTACACAAAGAAAAGATCAAGGAAGCAAATTCCAAACCTGCAGTAGTAGCGGCAGTGGCAGAACTGATGATAGTCTGATAGATCAAAGCTCTAATATTGATGAGCTTGCCTTACTGAATACAATAGTTCAACGTTGCTCTCTCCCTCGTAACTTCACTGAGATGATTCATTGGTAATAGACAATCTGAAATAAAGTAGTGCCACGCCTTTTATGGTGCACTTAACTTTGAGGTGGAAAAGTTGACTCTCCTCTTATTTGTAATTTTCCGGAGCCCTCTTTCAACAGTCAAATATGAAATAATCTCGTTTAGTTCTTTCTCAGTAGGACTATAGTTTGCATAAAAACATAAAGTATCAGGTGGTAAATGATAGAACATATTGATTACCTCCACTGAAAAAGATACCAATTTTCCTCTAACCATGACTCGACCCTCTTCTGCCTCAGTGAGGTTTGCATAGAACTCCCAAACTATAAAATAACAACCACAGCAGAAAAACAACAGAATCGTTCCCATTGTCGGTGAACAATCAAAACTTCTACTGTTTCTACGGATCCACTTGGATTTTTGAAAAAATGCTCAGGAATTAACTTTTGAGACTGTAGAGCGTCACTATACCTATCCTGAGCTTTCAAACTCACAAACTTGCTCGAATCAAAGTTGGTCTTTCCTTTGCTCCTCTTCATTCTTGTGGCCATTCTACAAATTTCAAAAAATTCCACAATAACTTCAAAAATCAAGTCTAATCTACTAAACTTAACTCCTATAACCATAAACTACACTTTCTATGCAATTTCCATAGGTTTTTCCTCATTTTTCACCATGAATAGTGATTTTCAAGTTTCTCCAAATGTACTCAAAATAAATGATGAAAATGCAAAAAAATTACATAGAAGTGAAGCTCATACGTTAAGAAATCCAAATCTAGCAAAATTTGCTCAATTCCACCGAGAAATCTTTAAGAAAAGGCTTTCCCTAGACTTCAAAATCACGAACTCGAGAGGAAGAAGATGACAGCGAGAGTAAAAATGGTGATTTTTGGGGTTATTTTGGGTTATTTTTCACTTTTAACCGTTTGCGAACTGGTTTTTGTGAACCGGCGCTTAGGAGCGGATATGTGATAGGCGTCTGCCTCTCGGGTTACATCGCGCTTAAGCGTGAGAATGTGGCACTTAGGCGCCATTGCACTATTTTTGATATTTTTGAACTTAAGTAAAATGCACTATTAGCCTAAGTATACCACCCCTAAATGGTCTTATAACACTTGAATGACTATTTTACTCTCCCTCAACTCTCCTCTTTCTCAAAATTCTCCAATATAGGTAATTCGATTCGAGGCTAAAATAACACCAATTTTCACACAAATAAACAATTATATTCATTTACGAACTAGTACAAGTACATGTAACACTTAATTCTCACACCAAATAGTCTCGGATGAGAAAATTTTAAAAATTAACAAACATTCACAATTAAACACGTAACAGACATAAATTCCAAAAACAATAATTACCACTAATACATAAAAACATCGACTCCTAACAAACAAACTTTAACACTGAACTTAATTCTATTCTTCATTTGTTGGGACAAATTTCAGTCTTTCATTAGTCTCTCCTTGGGCATTTAGAATATAGAGTTGATAAAACGGACGGTGGTGACGAGCTCTGATACAGTCTTCTTTAATCCATTTCTGCTTAAGATACATCGCCTTATCCGCTTCCTGTATATAACTGATATGGCTAAATTGAATTCTTAATTGCCATCCAATATGCTCTAGATGGGCATTAACTTCATTTACCTTTGTCTCAAGTAAAGTCATGCAAGCCTCAATTTTGTTAATCTTTTACGCTATTCCTTCAATACTAACGACTGAGCAACCGTTATACATCTCTTGTGCACTCTGAATAATAAATTTCTTCCTCATGGCCTCTTCCTTTTTCTTCAAATCCATCTCCCATGAAGACATTTTCTCTAAATTTCTTTCTCTTAGACTTTAGAGCTAAAAATGATCTAGGGTGAAGTTCCATCACAAAACCCTTCTATTTATAGGCCTAAATTCTTTTAATAACTTTTAGGCACGATCTAAAACTTCCTTGACATGTTTTAGTCAACCAATTAGCTGTTAAACCTTCTAGAACTTTAATTTTGCACATGGTTTTTAACTGCAGCACTTAAGGGCCGAATATTGGCGCATAAGCGCTAGTGCTCAATTTTGCACCAGTCAACTTAACATCCAAATTCTAATTTTAGCATGTCTAGACCACTAAATAAAGTTTTAAAATCAACACATAATAGCTTCAAAAATACTACCCCAAATTTTCTTAATCACACACAAATAACAATCAAAGCAAAACACACTGATAACCACACTGATAACTATTAACTACGGGTTGACTCCCACAAAGCGCTTGGTCTTACGTCGTCAACCCGACATAACCAGTGCTTACTCTAGTTGACCCAACATCATTCCATTATTAAAATTATGTTGTTCCCCTATAAAATAAGATTTTAGTCTATGTTCATTAATTTTAAATATTTTCTCAGACTTAGGATCTTTAATATCCATAGCTTCATAAGGATAAATTCTTATCACAACAAATGGGCTTATCCACCTGAACTTAAGTTTGCCTGGAAATAATCTTAACCTTTCATTATATAACAAAACTTATTGCCCTGACTAAAAATTTTTAATAAGAATCCTTCGATCATGCCACATATTCATCTTTTCTTTGTAAATCCTATCACTCTTATAATACTCATTCCTTATCTCTTAAAGTTCATTTAATTGTAATAATCTTTTCTCACTAGCATCTTTCAAATTATAATTGAACTCTTTAATCGCCCAGTATGCTTTATGCTCAAGTTCAATTGGTAACTGACAAGCTTTCCCAAATACTAGCTATATGGAGACATTCCTATAAGAGTTATGTATGCAGTCCTATAAGACCACAAAGCATAGTCAAGTTTAGCTGACCAATCCATTTTAGTTGGATTTATAGATTTTACTAATATTCTTTTAAATCCACGATAGGATAATTCAACCAAACCACTTGTCTGAGGATGATAAATAGTAACAATTCTATGGTTAATATGATATTTCTTTAATAATTTATCCATTATTGCATTTCTGAAATGACTTCCTCCATCATATATGATTACTCTCGACATCCCAATTCTACAAATTATATTCCTTCTTAAAAACTTTGCAACACTTTGAGCATCACGTTGATGTAAAGCAACAACTTCTATCTATTTGGATACATAATCTACTGCTAACAATTTTGTGCATCACATTGAGGTAAAATAATAGCTTCTATCCATTTGGATACATAGTCCACTACTAACAGTATATATAAATTTTTGAAAGATGGTATAAATGGTCCCATGAAATCTAATCCCCAAACATCAAATATTTCAACTTGCATATAATTAAGGGGCATCTCATTTCTTCTAGAAATATTGTCTACTCTTTGACATTTATCACAAGTTTTGATATAAGCATTAACATCTCTAAAAATTGTAGGCCAATAATATCCAGATTTTAGAATTTTGTGTGTTGTTTTATCAACATAAAATTGTCCCCCAAAATAAAAATTATGACATTTTTGGATAATTTCATAAGTCTCTTCTACAGGTACACATCTTCGAATAATCAGATACTTTTCTTGTTTATATAAAAATGGGACATCCCAAAAATAAGTCTTAGCTTCATAAATTAATTTCCTCTTCAATTGGTATGTCATTCCATAGAGTATAATATCACTAACAAGAAAGTTCATAATGCCAGTATACCATGGAACACGCCACTCATTAATATTAAACCATTTTTCATTTGGAAAATATTCATTAATTTCTTTTTCAAAATAAAGTGGTTTTTCTAACACAAGTATGGTCAAATGATCAGTAATTTGATTTTCAGTTCCCTTTATATCTACTATTTTAAAGTTAAATTCTTGCAAAAGATGAATCAATCTTATAAGTCTTGGTTTAACATCGTTCTTTTTCATTAAGTACTTAATAGCAGAATGATCTATATGCACTACGTAATGAGTTCTAATTAAATATGATCTAAATTTATCAAAGACATATACTATTGTTTATAACTCTTTTTCAGTTGTTGTATAATTAATTTGAGTTTCATTAAGAGTTTTACTAGCACAGTAGATTACTTTGAAAGTGTTATCATATATTTGTCCTAAAATAGCTTCAATAGCATAATCACTAGCATCACACATCAGTTCAAAAGATTTTCCCCAATCTAGTGAAACTATAAGTGGTGCAGTGATTAATTTTTCTTTTAATAATTCAAAAGCTTTTAATCACTCTTCATTAAAATTAAAAATTGCATCTTTTTTTAGCAATTTGTGAAAAATCTTTAATATATCATCTGTAGAATCCAACATGTCCTAAAAAACTCCTAATTTCCCTTACATTTGTTAAATAAGGTAAATTAATGATCACTTGAATTTTAGCAGAATCCACTTCCATACCATTTTCTTATATTTTATGTCCTAATACAATTTCTCCTGAATTTCTCCCAATTAAGGACTAAATTTGTTTTTTTCATAGTGCTTAAGAATTTTTGATAAATGTTCTAAACATGAGTCCATTGAAGTTCCAAGTATTGAAAAATCATCCATAAAGACTTCAATCCCTTTTTCATTTAAATCACAAAAGATTGCCATCATACATCTTTGAAATGTAGTAGGGGCATTTTATAAACCAAAGGGCATTCTTCTAAAAGCAAATTTACCATAAGGACTGGTAAAAGTTGTTTTCTCTTGATCCTTAGAAGTTATTTGTATTTGGTGATAACCGGTATATCCATTCAGAAAATAAAAGTATTTATGCTCAGCTAGTTTATCCAGCATTTGATCGAGAAAGGGTAGCGGAAAATGATCTTTCCTAGTGGCAATATTTAATTTTCTATAATCAATGCATATTCACTACCCTGTGACTTGTCTAGTAGGTATTAATTCATTATATTCATTTACAGTCACAGTTACTCCTCCTTTCTTAGGAATGCAATGAATTAGACTAACCCATGCACTATTT
>NW_018164908.1:17922-21140 GCF_001263595.1 Phalaenopsis equestris
AGTAGATGAATCACCTAAAAAGACATATTTTAAATGATCAGGAAGTAGCTTCAACTCAAGTTTTGGAGGTTTTTCTATTGATGGAAAAAATGATTTATCTTTTTCTATCGTGTCCAAAATGTCAAAACTTTCTCAAACATAATTTGAATCTTCCTTAAAAAGATCTTCATATTGATCTAATTCCTCTTCTTGCTCATGTACTAAATCTTTTACTTCAGGTTTTTCTTCATAATTAGGTTTGAAATGACATTCACTCAAATATCTTATAACATCTATTCTATAACATTTATCATCTTTACCTTTTGCAGAATATTTCATTGATCTTGAAATGTTAAAAGTAATAGTTTGATCATTGATGTGCATAGGTTCCCCCAAAATGATTGATATCTCTTTATCTTCCTCCATATCCAACACAATGAAATCAACAGGAAAAATAACTTGATCCACTTTCACTAGGGCATCTTCTATAACTCCTTTAGGGTACGTTATCGAGCGATCTGCTAGCTGCAAAGTTATAGTAGTTGGGGTTATTTCCCCTAATCCCATTTTTTTAAATATTGATAATGACATAAAGTTAATTCTTGCACCTAAATAACATAAAGCTTTCCCATAAAATCTATCTCATATTGCACATGTAATTATAAAGCTACCAGGATCTTTAAGCTTTTCAGGAAGCTTTTTCTAAATTATAGTATTGCACTCATCACTAAGTGCAACAGTCTCATTACCTTCAAACTTCCTTTTCCTGTTGAGAATATCCTTCATAAGCTTTAAATAGCTTGACATTTGTTCTAAAGCTTCAACAAATGGAATATTAATTGTAAGGTTCTTAAAATTTCTAGAAATTTAAAAAATTGCTTATCCAACTTCTATTAATGAAGTCTTTAAGGAAATGAAGGTGGTGGTTTTTCTAAATCAATTTTTAGCGGTGAGATAGGTCTTTCAGAATCTTTTGGAGCGTTCACTTTTGATTCTTCAATTTCTTCTCTCTCTACTTCAGTTTCTTTTTGAACCCTACCTTCCAACTCTCTTTCGCTTCTAAGTTGAACGGCTTTTACTTGCTCTTTATTCTAGTCTTTAGAATTTGTTTCAGTATTACTAGAAAGTGTTCATTGAGAAGTACTACTTAATGAATTCGCGATTTGTCCAAGTTGAATCTCAATATTTCTAATTGTAGCTCCTTGACTTTGTAACTGATTTCCCATTTGTAACACCACTTCTTCTATAGATAACTTCTTCTCCTTAAATTGTGGATTACTATTCAAACTTGGATGATAAATAGATCTATAATAGTTATTCCCTTGGTTGTTCCATTTTCCCAACGGGTTTACTTGATTTTTCCCCGATTATTGATTATTACCACCCGTAGTATTATTCCAATTGAAGTTGGGATGGTTCTTCCAACATGAGTTATAATAGTTTGAATATGGATTATTCTGCTTAATATTTATGGCATTCAAAGTTTCTAAATATGCTTGAGAATCTACCATTTGGCCTAATGAATTCTCTTCAATCATAGAGATAAGTTGAGAAAAATTCATTCCAAATTGGTCTAACTTCCTTGAAATTGCAACAACTTGATTTTCTAACATAATAAATGCATCAGATTCATGAATATTGGCTACTTCTTAGGATTCGCCCTCTCAGATGGCCATTAAAAATTATTGGTAGCCATTTGTTCAATTAAAACATAAACTTCATGAAATGGTTTTGACATCAATGAACCACCAGCAACAACATCGATAATAGATCTAAGAGACCCAACTAATCCACAACTAATAGAGACCCAACTAATCCATTATAAAAAGTTTGAATTATTAAACAATCTGGTATAGCATCACTTTCTTAATTTCCTAAGAGTTCTTTAAATCGTTCCCATGCTTCATAAATAGAATCCACTTCAAATTGATTAAAAGATGTAATATCATTTCTAAGCTACGCAATTTTTTACGGTGGAAAATATTTAGCAAGGAATTTTGTGATAGTTCTCCCCAAGTTATACCTGATAGAGTCAGTGCTAATGAATTCAACCACATCTTAGCTTTATCCCCCAGTGAGAAAGGAAATAACCTAAGTCTTATGACATCATCTGATACACCATCATATATAAATATAGCACATGATTCTAGAAAATTGACAAGTTGTAAATTTGGATCTTCAGTTAGTGATCCCCCAAACTAATTATTTGATATCATTTGGATAATAATAGATTTAAGTTCAAACAAATTAGCCACTACAGTAGGTTTTTGAATACTGCAATGAAGTTCATCTACCGTAGGGTTGACAAAATCTCGTAAAGGTCTATGTTCTTGATGAATTTCAGCATATTGATCATTTTGGTTTATCATTTATGTAATTTATTTTAGCTTTTTCAAAATTTTTAATAATTTTGCTTTTTATGATTTTTTTAACAGTCTTTCTAATTCAGAATCGTAGGGCACTAGTCCTTCAGAACCTGAACTACGCATACACTAAAATAAAATAAAATAAAATAAAACACACATAAAAATATTATAATAATATATTCCTTCAATAATTCTTAAAGTTTAAATAAGACTTTCTAAAATAGAAATTTTCTTTCAATTAATTTTGAAATTTTTCCCGGCAACGGCGCCAAAAACTTGATCCTGACTTACTGTTTCTGTGCGCAGTATAACAATGTCTTCAATTATATTTTTCACTTATATTTCCTTTGCAATAGTACCAAAAACTTGATCCTAGAGAAAATAAGAATTTTACTTTTTAATTTATATATATTGAGATACTACGCAAGTATACATATCGTTATCAAGTAATATGAGACTTTTTGATTAAGACATGAATATCAAACCCACAGGAAAATTTACAATATACACAAATGATCAACAAAATTTCTATTTCAAAAATACAGTTAGTTAAACTATAGATATTTTTATAGTATTTAAAATTTAAATCTTTTTGGTATTTTTAAGATTTTGACAAAACAATATCAACTTTTAAAGATAACTTGAGTTTATGTAAAAGAAAACCACTTAATATGAAAATATCTTTCTCCTTATCATGATCTTTCTCCTTATCTCTTTCTCCTTATCATGAGTTAGTAATAAGTATAGGATTTTTGTTGTGAAACTATGCAAATTGTGTTGTGCCAAATAGGAGCAATATTATTCCTTACCCTTACTAGAGATGCTATAAAGAACATTGGCTAATTTAAAGTTTGAATAGTTTTGAAGACCGGC
>NW_018164908.1:21440-41227 GCF_001263595.1 Phalaenopsis equestris
CTTAATTACTTATCATTTTAAGAAGAAAGATAAAGAAAACTACTCAGAATCCATGAAGAAAATAAAACCACACTTTAGTTTAAAAGTAGAAATCATTGTCAAACCAACAAGAAGTCTCGATTAAAACCAAAAGTAGTTTAAAAATAAAAGATAAAAACTTATCTCAAATCCTCCACCAAACTATTGAAGTTCCTTTGAATCTCTTCTCTCTTACAACACTCTTAACTCTCACAATAGAACTTAAAACAAAAAGAATAAAGTAAATTTTTGGTGCCTGAAAATCTCTCCAAACGTTCCTCCCGAAACTTCTTCAAGAACTTCTCAAGACTCTCCCTTTTCAAGCACACTTCAAAAAGTTTCAACTTCCTTCTCTTATAAATCTCCAAGAGGTGCCTTGGTAACTCTTCAAAATGTGTCCCAATTCGATGTATTTTCCAAAGGATGCCTCCTTTCACAAGTTCTTTAATAATATTTTTGTTTGTAGTGGTCATAATCACCCTTTTTAGCCAATTTGTGCCTCAAATGTCTCTTCAAAATTCAGAAAAATGAATTAAACTGTCAACTAACCACCATTGGCGCTTAAGCACGGGACCTCTGGTGCTTAGGCGCGACTTCTTTGTTTCACTGGTGCTTAAGCGCCGGATTTGGTGCTTAGGCTCCAAAACGCTTTTGCACCATTTTCACATTTTTTTCTCCAAATTTGATCTTTTTTCACTCCTTTTAGCATTTTTCATCTTCTTACATGTACCTGAAAGAAAAACACACAAATATCTTCCATTAAAGCACAATATCTCAAAAATAGCTATAAAAATGTGTCTAAAGACACTATATATTTTAAGTGTATCATTTACCCTATAATTAGAGATAATATCCATGGTTAATGGTAAAAAAATGCCCCAACTGTGATTCTCGGTGGTTACTTTTGTGAAGGCAGCGACAAGATTCAATACATATGATGAAAGGTGTGGTCCGTCCGTGGCAACACCTGACCGAACAAGTGGTACACGGAAGATGTAAGGCTTGAGCCGAAAAGTATTTCAAAGCCAACCAAAAGTCTATCTTAAAGATTAAATGACCAGCCAACTTAAAAATTAATGACTAGCCAACACAGAAATTCATTGCAACCAATTTTTACAAATAAAAAAAAAACATTGTGAGTGTAAAAATTCTAAGACAAAGGTATCAACATATCAAAAAAAACTTGTATGTTATTTATTTAAGAAAAACGGTAACAAAAATCCTTCATATACATGTGTTTAAGAAAATATTTAGATAAAATACTAGTACAAAAAATATATGGGAATCAAGCATTCAACAACCTCCCATCATTGTTGACTCTCTCTTCATCCTTACTCTCCTCCTCGTCGCCTTCCTCTTCCTAGCCTTCTTCCAGAGAACCGTCCACCTCTCTTCCCTCCTCGAAATCAAAGAACAACATTGAAAACTTCTAAAGATCTGAAAACTTCAAGTCAATAAGGTTATTCTGCACGAAACACTCGATAGCCATAGAGGTACTAATTTAGAGCTACATAGAGAGCCTATCTACACTCTCCTTATTTTGTCTTCATCGACACCGTCAAATATTTTGGAATGTAATTTTCCTTGTAAAGGGTTGAAAACCTCTAAGATTGATCGAGCATCTAAGACCACCTCTCTGCTATGGATAATCCAACCTCTTCTAGACTTATAGTCGACCATTTTTTTTGCAGACTTTGCCCAAGCAATGGGAGCTTTTGCCTTGTACTCCGCGGTAGCTCGTTTTACATTACTTTGGTATAGGGCCATAAAATAAAAATCTGAAGCCTCTCATGCCATCAAGTGATATCGGTCAATCGGTGGATAAAGCTCATGTTCAAGGTCCCTTAGAGACTTCACAAAGGCATGGGATAAAATTGTCTCATTAAGAAGCAAAGGATAATCTGTGGCCCTCAAAGAGTTGAAATACCACCCATCTTAGTTGATAACTTGTGACTTGAGTTACTATAAGGTTGACAGGCACTGGCCCTTGATCATCGCTCCGTAAACTTTAAGGAAACAACACATAGAATTAACCTTCTTGACTACGCCTAACATAGATTCCTAAAAAATAAATGCATGATCTGACCAGAAAACACTTCCTTCGGTCTTTAATTATGTTCTTCACCCCTAGTAGTTGGAATCTATAGCCATTCTAGAAACTAAATGTATCCATTACGACTAACTTAGAATGTGAACATTCGACTAAAGAAGCCATAGACCATGGGATCTGCATCTACCAATAAAAAATTATGTATGTCATAATTTCTGCTATGAAGTTTTGCAATACTTTGGTAATAATGATGTCCTACTAGTCGAAAATTTTCCGAAACTCTTGACATAGTGACAACCACAAGCCATACTTGAACCGATCCCTATAGAACACGAGGTCCACCTCGAACTTGCCTGTTTCCCTATCATGACTTGCAACATCTAATATTTTGACGATCAGATAATAAACATGACTTTTTTTGGAGTAGCTCCATCTATTATGCAGTCATGATAGCCATCTCATTTATCGGAATTGAGCCAAAGAGTTCTTGATAGAACTTGGTTTTCATTTGATTAAACATAGAGGTAAAGGGAGCTTGGGGAAGAAAGGAAAATCATAGAAAAAGGGAATGGAATAGATTCATGAGAAAGTGAAGCCTTGACCTTATTTATAAGATAAGTGACCCATCTCGCAATTACACGTATTTTTAATCTCTTTAATTTTGCCAGAAAATATGTCTCAAATTATATCTAACGGCTAGTGTGAACAAATGTAATGATAATAGATTTTCACAATTAGGGTACTCCGCAAGTATGCGTATCATTTCAAATAATATAGGATTTTCCTTAAAAACCCCAGTATCGATCCCACGAGGAATGCGATAACTCTTAAAATCTTCTTACAAAAATTTTATTTAAATTGCAAATTAAAAAGATAACATATTTAAAATGATATGTTCATTAAAAATTACTACTAAAGAGTTCATAAAGAAAGTAACAACTAAATGTAAGAGCTTATTAAAATATAACAACGAGTTAAGATATTTATGAAAAACCTTTCCCCTTGTAAAGAGATTTTAACATATGTAGGATACAAATGATTTAAGACAAAATTGATGTAATGTGACAAATAAAAGCATATGTTATTCTTTATCCCCTCCCGATGCTAGCAAAGAACATTGGCTAACTTAAGAACGAGTCCTTAACATATCGATTCTGCATCAAAACTATCTAGCCTCTCACCTCTAGATGCCCTTAAGCCTATGCCACCATGATGACCAAATCCTATCGTCAGAGTACTAAACCTTAAGCCAAATTAATAAGAATCTAGCCTGTCACTCTAGATCTAACCAATTATACGCCCATCAAAACTTATCTCCCTATCTATTTGCACTCCCCCTTAAGTGATCACAATGACATGCCTCTGCCTAGAATGAGGTGCGTTATCCACTAGTTGGGTGAAATCATAGTTCTTCTAGGTCATTATGTTTTTCAACGGATTTTAACCTCAAAAGTGGCCAGTTTGTAAAGCAAATGAAGATTCGGTGAGAATACCATCACAATTTTTAAGAGTAAAAAGAAATATTTAAATCATTCTCATCCCACAAGATTAAGTCACATATGCAAGGAGACATATGCAAGGAGAAAAAAAAATTCATGGAGATTAAACAAAAACAAAACATTTGCATTGAAATCCAAGTCTTACAATAAAAACTTAAACACAAATACAAAGTAACTTATGTCTTCTCCCCAAGTAAACTTATGGAGTTTCTTTTAAGCAATCTCCAACTTCTTTACACTAAATCACACTCACACTTACACTTGAACACAAAATATGAAAAACCTAATTCACTATTGTCGCTCAATTGATGTTTTGAGGCTCCAAAAGGTCTCTAAATTTGGCCAAACCTTTCTCATTAAATGGAAAACACAAAATAACCAAGGGTTGCTTCAAACACCCCTCTGAAATTCAGCCAAATTCAATGGATCTTCTAGAAAAGTACTTACTGGCGCTATAGCGCCAATCTGGGGCGCTATGGCGCCCATCTTCGCTCATCTGTGGCGCTATAGTGCCACAAAAAAAACTTCAATTTTGCTTCATTTTTTCCTTATTTTCTCTAAATGTCCATTTCATGTACCTGAAACCAAAAACATGCAAAATACCTTACTTTAAAATAAATGTCTATTTCTCTAAAATATCATTAAAAATGTACATAAAACACTTATAAAATATGCACTAAAATAGGTTATTTTTAGGTGGATCAATAAAGATGCAAGTTGAATAACTGCAAGGGCATAAGAATCATTTGCGACATAAATCCACAATGAAGGCCTCATAGAAATATAATTCTAGACGAAAAAAAACTAAATATTTATTCTCTAAAACAAAAATTACAAGTTGTTCCTCGAAAGCTACTATGAGATGAAATATGTTAAAAGTTTGTCGCTCATTTCTTCAGTTGAGACATACCCTTGCTGAAGCGATCTTTTATTTCAAACCTCACCCCTAATCTAAAGCGGTCTACCCTTCCTATTTTCTCCCAGATCTAAGATGCTGAAGGCGCATCTCAAAAAACTAACAACTCCATGTGAAGTGTCGTCATTTCTTTGTGAAGGGCAGTCATCCCTCCATGGATGATGGCCATCTCTCCCTCCATCTGATCCCCTTTATCTACATAGTACAACAACATGCACATCTCTTTAGCTTGGGAAAACCATCGCTGCTTGAGCAAAGGAACCCTCCATCTCATAAACGTGATGCATTAGTGACCCAGTGGAGAGCTAACGTTTGTTAGTTGCCTCCCCTCGAGCCACACTTGTGCCATCTTGATGATTGATCCATTCATCCTTGGTTGGGAGTCAACCACCTATAGTTGGTCCTTGATCTAAAGCAGCTGACACCCTGGTCAAATCTGTGCTAATCTTTGTGAATAGATAATCAATGATCAGGATCTCTGTAACAAGGTGAGTTACACCAAAAGATATATAAAAAAGAATTTTAGAAAAAAATTAGAAACTAAACAAGTAAGAGCAAGATTCCTTGGAACAAAGATTCAATCCCACACAGACATGAAAATGACAATGTGCTATCACTAGCATTTTCCTATGCAACAGTCGACGGTGGAGCATCAATAGCCCTTGTGTCTTGAGCAGCGCCACAACCGACAGTTAGGTTTTGAGACTTAAAGCAGTGTGAGACTGAGAACTTGGCAGGTGGATCAAACGATAGGCCCCCGACTTTCGTTTGAGCAACTTTCCATTAATGAACATGGAGTGAAGCATACAATGTTATCTAATCCTCTGGATTAGATTACTTCCCCTTCTTCAAAACAACCTTCTTCATCCGCGTCACTCCTTTATGTCAAGACTTCAACTTCATCTCGCCAAAGTTCATGATTTATGTTGACTTGTCTTAGTCCTTGGGGTCTTACCTTCGCTTCGTTCACCATTGCGGTGCTTAGACTCCAGAAAACCCAAGCAAGGAGAAGACGAGCAGGTAATGAGAGATATTAGCTCTTCATGATCTTTTTATAAAAATTTAGAGCATAAAAATCAAGGGAGTTCAATTATTGAATCATTAAATTGTTATAAATAAAATCTAGTTTTTATGTTAAATTCTTTTGTTCTTATGATAACATGATTTTGAAGAAGTAAAAGAATCGAGGAACTAAAAAAGTACTAGAATGAATCTCGAAGAGATCTGATGGTGCAGGTAAGACAACTCATATCAAAGGACAACCCACCGACAGAAGACTTGGAGGCCCAGTTGTCTGACGGAATATATTAACTCATACCGACCGATCATTTGGAGACTAAAGCTGAGTAAGACATGAAAGTGATAGGATGACTTGAGCCCGATTGACTCATCCAGACATGAGGCGAGGGATAACCTGAGACTATCAACATGATATAACCAACTTAATGAGCTACCCCCTGGATTCCTATGGCTACATAGGAGATATCCGATAGTCTCCCTAAGTAACATCAAGAGCTAATGAGAAAAAAAAATTTAGCTATCCCTCAAGATCTTTTCACTAAGGGCAAGCTACTTATCAAATTACGGTGATTCACCCTCTGCTCAATAGCCTAGCTTTACCATGTCAACAGGGATCTCCTGTCAGAGGTCAGGGGTCAACAACCGACAACTTTATCCGATCTATAAGTCTTAGCCTATTAGATCAATATTGTCAACCCCTAGTTAGTGAAATATCTATCAACCAACAATGTCTACAAGCTTAGCTGACTGGTAGCACTGATCGACACCTCATTTGCCTATTCAACTGAGCATTTACCAAAGCCCCACTAATCTAGCTGAATTGCAACATCTATCAAGGTTAGCTGACTGGCAGCACCTATCAAGGTCAGCCTAATTAGTTGAGCTGGAGAATAGTTTGGCTCTGGGCCCACATGCATAAATGTAGAACCTTTATGAAAGTATGGACATAAATATATATCCACACAGTGTATGCCCTTTCTCGATAAATAGGGGATTGTTCATGAATAAAAGGTTACAATCCTCCTACAAATTATTGTTCATTACCATGCACTATCTCTCTCTATCCCTCACTCTCCTATCTTACCACTACAAGAAAATGTCATATCAGCGTTCAAATTAGCTTCATACATAATTTTGACGTAAACTTATTGTTTGATTTGCATCCATTTAGCGTTGCACACGGTCTCATAAATGAAAACACAAATGGCTTCCGTCAAGCTGACGATATTAAGTCAACATTGTAGCGTTGAGTTAGGTGAGGCTAATCCCACTTATTAGCAACAGAACCAACGAATGCTAATTCTGATACTAATGCCCTAATATTGCTTCTTCCACACTCACAACCGAAACATTTCATTTGGCTCTTCCCCAAGGCCCTCCCCAATGTCGTTCCTCTTCGTCTCAGTCCGTTTTTTCGGTGTCTCCGACTCGTGTTCATCGCTCTTTCTTCTTCCAAGGTGAGAAAACTTCATCTACGTCTCCAAGCTTCGGTTTTACTTACGTTTCCATGTTTTTTTCATAGATTTGCATAGGTCTTAGATTTAGAATTTGGATTCCTTTGTTAGTTATGCAATGCAAAGGGATTATATGATTTTACATAAGATTTAAGTGCTATGTGCTTAAATATAAAAGTTTGGGTGTGAGATACATAAATATATAAGAATTTTGTGCTTTGTATGGAAATGCCCCAAAAAACAATTGATCAACTTGAGTGTTATGTGCCTAACTATAAGACTTTAGGTGTGAGATATGTAAATACATAAGACTTTTGTGCTATGTGTTGGTGCAAGATATGTAAATGCAAAAGAATTTTGTGCTATATATGTAAATGCCTCAAAAAAATTTTAATTTGAAGATTTGAGTGCTATGTATCTAAATATAAAAATTTATGTGTGAGATATGTAAATACATAAAGAATTGAAGTGCTATGTATGTAACTGCCCCAAAAAAATTTAATTTGAAGATTTGAGTGCTATCTATCTAAATATGAAAGTTTATGTTTGAGACATGTAAATACATAAGAATTTTTTGCAATGTATGTTAATGCCCAAAAAAAAATTGTGCTAGTCATGATTAGCTCAGGCTTTGTGTTTAAGTTGTGTCAGTGTTATTTTTGATGTGATATTAAAGATTTCAGTGTTTCCCCCGTCATTAGGGCTGATTATATGTTTTTTTATTTTTTGTTTTATTGAACTTTCAGGTTTTGTAGCTGTGAACTTTGAACGTATTGTTCTGTTTATCTTAATTTAATTTGGTTTCATTATTTAAATTGTTGGTGTTTTTTTCATCAGTTATGATAATATATAAATATCTATTATGTTACTCGTGTTTGTTTTGTGCAGTTATGTGAATCTAATCATTCAACCATATTTTTTTATTAGTTACAGGTTAGCGTCGTAATATTCCGACGCATGGCCAAAACTAATCAGCTCGATAAATGACGTCGCTAATCCGACGTTATAGACGACATAGCTTCGATGCCATGTCAGTGTCGATCAACTTCTCGACAAAAACAAAATTTACAACAACAAAATTTGACGATGTTAATTCCGACGTTAAAAAAAATCTAACGCAAATTTTGACGTCAAATCAATTAACGACGCCCACATCAACGTCAATATTTTTTCGACGCTAATCTTAATTATTGTTGGAAATAAGCCAGATAAGTGTCATGAATGCCTCACGCTAATCCGGTATTTTCACATATTGAAAAAGTCAGTATTTTAAATCACACAAACAAAATACGTGTTAATACTTCTATTTTCAAGTCAATCCTCACTGTACTCCACCATCAACTCCATCAAAGAGAACAAGAATTCTAATGCTTTTCATAATAAACAAAGCAGCGAAAAAAATAAGGCAGAACTAGTAAACTTGTCTTCGTTAAGGATGACATGAATGCTTTAATTAATATATAGTTGGATAACACTATGGATGCTGATTCGTTCTATTTGTAGCTGCTGACGGCTTCAACGTGCTTCTATTTGTTTGTTTGTTATTAAAAGTGACAATACTGCCACTTTCTGCATTGGTCATCAGAATATGATAATAAATATTTCAAAGGAGAATTTAACGACTTGTTTGAAGTAATTGGGCTGGCTGAGGACGCATTTAAGGGTTTTTTGGGGCAGTTTGTGCTTTTTAGGATAAACAATTTATCCTGACACGCGGCCCTAGGGTTGACCGCAAAAATTGAAACTGCGTTTTCGAATAAGCGGACAAAACACACGATCAAAACGGTACCGCAGCGTTTTCAAAAATGCCCCCGCATTTATAAGCTGTCCCAAACGGGCCCTAAGTCGCTCCTTTTTTATTTTTTTGTTGACCGTTTAGATTGGACAAAATTGTAAATTATTGCGGGGAACATTTTCATGGGCTGCAACTTGTGTGGGTTAATGCATTATTATTATTATTATTATTATTATTATTATTATTATTATTATTATTATTATTATTATTATTATTATTATTTGTTGTTTGGATTGGAGCACATTATTCTAGTAATAACATTGTAAGCAATGTGTATTTAAGGAAGAAAAAAGTTTTACCATGACATTAAGTTAGTAATTTAATTTAATATTCAAATTGTTTAGTAGAAAATTATTTTATTAAATTTAATTTAATTTAGTCATGTTGCTATCATCAAGTTTGTAATCACCATGACATTTCGAAGTTTTACTTACATGTTATGTGGCATGAGATTTTAATTTACATGGTTTATCATTTTTTTTAAACGCATTCAATACTTTCTGACAACGTAAAAAATAACAAAAGTCGACACTAACATTATACTTTACTTATGGATGACATTTAAGGTATCTATGATAGATTTTATGCCAACAATGTGTTGGTAACATATAACTTCACAATTGAAAATAGTTAAATAAGGTTGAATAGGAGAATTTTGTCTTTTTGTGTTTTAAGTAATAAAAAAGCCAATTGTGTTATTCTTCATGACCAAAGGACATGCCATTAATAACAACCTACAAAGAGAAAGCCTAGGAATAGAGGAGAAAAACAATGGGAAGAGAGAAAGTTTGTTTTTGGTCCATTTTTATGTGTTAGAACAAGATTTTACTAATATGATAAGGTACAAAACGTTTGCCCTAGTTTAGGAAGCCTATCTTATTTTTGAGATGTAATATATATTGCATTTTTTTCTTAAAATGTTAAGGTAGTGATGACTTGTGATATGTTTTTATTTGCATCATAATCCTTAGTCACATTTATCAGTGTCATGTTCTTAGAACCATGAGTTTTTCATTTCAATATAAAATATTGGACCATAGTGTGTGTTCCTTAAATGTTTATTTAGATGTATGATGCTTGACTGATGACCTTTCATGTTGAACATACAATGTAATTGACACAAAGTAACAAGCATAACATGCCCCTCATAGTGTAGTTTGTAATATAAGGAATCACTTAATATGTTATACTAAAAATAGAATTGGTTAAATTAATGAATTCTATCTACATATTGATTTTGTGGTATATTAAATTTTATAAGATTATGTTGTTTTTTAGGAAAACTATATTAATGTAATTTTTTTTGTACCATACAAATAAAATTATAAAAATTAGTGGAATCATAAATTAGTACCCTTAGTCATCCAAATGTCTTCTTTAATATTATATTATATGTGCAAGGCACTAGTCTTTCTATTATTATTTCATGGAACAATGCTATATTTTTCAAGCACTTTGTTTCCAATTTTGATTATATCCTATCTTGTAATGTTTCAACTTCATTTTGGCTATGATTCAAAAGAGTTCCCATTTAATATTGATGTAGACACAATTGGGTATTTGTTCTCTTGTGTTTTTCTATAGCACAAGTATCACTTTTTCCCACACATTATTCTAGTAATAACATTGTAAGCAATATGTATTCAAGGAAGAAAAAAGTTTTACCATGACATTAATTTAGTAATTTAATTTAATATTCAAATTGTTTAGTAGAAAATTATTTTATTAAATTTAATTTAATTTAGTCATGTTGCTATCATCAAGTTTGTAATCACCATGACATTTCGAAGTTTTACTTACATGTTATGTGGCATGAGATTTTAATTTACATGGTTTATCATTTTTTTCTAAACGCATTCAATACTTTCTGACAATGTAAAAAATAACAAAAGTCGACATTAACATTATACTTTACTTATGGATGACATTTAAGGTATCTATGATAGATTTTATGCCAACAATGTGTTGGTAACATATAACTTCACAATTGAAAATAGTTAAATAAGGTTGAATAGGAGAATTTTGTCTTTTTGTGTTTTAAGTAATAAAAAAGCCAATTGTGTTATTCTTCATGACCAAAGGACATGCCATTAATAACAACCTACAAAGAGAAAGCCTAGGAATAGAGGAGAAAAAGACAATGGGAAGATAGAGTTTGTTTTTGGTCCATTTTTGTGTGTTAGATCAAGATTTTACTAATATGATAAGGTACAAAATGTTTGCCCTAGTTTAGGAAGCCTATCTTATTTTTGAGATGTAATATATATTGCATTTTTTTCTTAAAATGTTAAGGTAGTGATGACTTGTGATATGTTTTTATTTGCATCATAATCCTTAGTCACATTTATCAGTGTCATGTTCTTAGAACCATGAGTTTTTCATTTCAATATAAAATATTGGACCATAGTGTGTGTTCCTTAAATGTTTATTTAGATGTATGATGCTTGACTGATGTGATAAATTCTAGAAACTTCTCTTTCATAAAAGGGCAATCTCCTATAGTTAATTACATCTTGAGAAACCAAATCTACTTAAGAAAAATCTCAATTAAGGTTATGGCTTTATCCTCAATAAGTTAAATCTTATCATTTTTAAAGAGATATTTTAATGTTATGTTCCATATTTTATTTGAAAGTTAAGACTGCGCGTCATACAATCATGAGGGAGCATAAATGTGTAGATTTATATTGTAACTAGACAAACAACCTCATAGTATTATTGTGAAATTTACCAAGGGAGGTGAAACTTTGAGGCCCGAACCTAAAGGAAGGAAAACATGCAATATAATGGACTTACAACCCTGCCTGGAAAAGACTGCCATCTAAAACTTCTAATTACGTTCAAAGTCATGCATGACCGGGCTTTAGGATGCAAAATAGGGCAGGTTGTTGTTTATTAAGAGTTATAGGCCTTACGACTTGATTATAAATCAAGCTAGATATGTATGTATGGTATGCATAATTTCTGAAGACTAATGCAAACATAATTTGAATTTTCAAATTTAAATTCTTTATACCTCACTACACTCAATTATTTAGTTTTAATTGGTGCTATGTGCATCAAAGCATGCTATGTACTAAATTATGCAAGTCCTTGAAGATGAATGCATGGAAGATTTTTTTCAAAAGGCCAATCAGTATGTGTAGGCAGAACACACTCTATAAGATAGTGGTTCTCACGAGTAAAACCACCCCTTTATATGCAATGAGTTAAGGCTTGAAGACAAGGGATAGGAGCAACATTTTATGCATATGTATGCTGATCATGTTATCATTCATATTCCTAAGTCAAAAGGGATTTTCTACTCAAGTGTATTTGATGTCAATCAAGGTTCTATGATGTTTCTACATATATGAATATGGTGGTTTATGTGGTTCTCCTTTAGTTATGAGTTTCATTTTGAAAAGTTAGGTTAAAGTTGTTTAAGTTGGGGTAGAAAGTTTAGCCCTTAAGTGAGCCCACTGTAATCCAGGCAAAAGGCATAGATATAAATATCGGCCTATAATTTGTGTAGACCTATTTATTAAATAATAATAGACAATGGCATGGGTACCAACCCTAACTTATGTCTGATTTGTCAACTGACATCATCTGCATTATTGTTGATTTTTTAGTTGAGGTTCATCCTTCGCTTTGTGTTTCATCTTCTTTTGGGTAGTTCGGATGTTTATAGTCAGTTGACCATAACACTGACTATTTCTACAAAAGAAAAGAAAAATCAAATAAAAAATCTTAGGTTACTACAATAGATTATCTGTTTGAAGCAGCCTTGCAAAATAGTGTTAGCACACCCTCATAACATATAAAGTATATCTAAGGCGGTATTTTTTAGGTCATCCAAAGCAGTGATATTTAGAGTAAGTTGACCATAACACTGTCTAACTCTACAAAAGAAAAGAAAATTCAAAGAAAAAATCCTAGGTTACTATAACAGATTATCTGTTTAAAGCAGCTCTGCAAAACAGAGTTAGCACACCCTCATAACATATAAAATAAATCTAAGGCAACATTTTGTAGATCACTCAAAGCAGTTCTGCAAAATAGAGTTAGAATGCTTCATTTTAATCTAAGAGAGGGAAATGTGTTCATTCGGATTGTTATCATTATTTATTTAGGACAACCCGATCAAAATGTCTGTAGCTTTCTGTCATCCAATGGTTGTCGGATTCCCTGACCTACTTAGTCCAGAGAGGTGGTCATGCCTACTCCAACCAGAAAATTCTTGTCAACAAACATGAGTTGCATCCTCCAAGAGATCTTCGTAGATCCAGGCAACAAGGTTAAAGTTGCATTGAGTGATCTTTGTTCAATAGGTTTTCATTTAAGTTTTAGTGTATTTTTTGGATGTTAAGGGGTTAAAAATTTTAGGTTACTTAAGACTTCTTAGCTAATTAAATTTTGTGATTTTTGCTTTATTTTGATGTTAAAATGACCTGGTAAAGATCCCTTTGTTCAGTCCTTCTTGGGTCATTGTTTGTGGTTTTTTCAGTCATGAGTGACTAGAAGGAACTTCATTAGCAGCCATAGGTTGCCTTCTCTAAAGTTCCATTTCAAAACAGGTTGTATTTTGTTATTAGAGTGTAAGTTTTAATCATTTTTAGAGTGTTTTTTATGTTGTGACTTTTATGCTTATTTTGCATTTTAGACCCTATAGTTTCTTATGCATGTTAAGTGTGCTTTTATTCTCTTAGGAAAAATCAAACACTCCTTAACTTAGGTTATTTGAGTTTGAGTTGAGTCAAGTCAGTTTGACCCAGATTTGGTTACAGTTAATTTAGGTTAGCCCTAGTTAGGTCGGGTTGACCAGGTTCAGTTTAGGTTGATTTGAGTTCTAGTTTGGTTTAAGTTGGTTGGGTTAGCTCGAGTTAGGTCAGGTGCCATGGTTTAAGTTGGTTTGGCTTAAACTGAATTAGGTTGAGTTGACCCAGGTTTGATTAAGGTTGATTTTGGGGTTAACTGGAGTTAGATCATATTGACCAAGGATTGATTTTAGGTTGATTTAGGTTAACCTGAGTTAGGTTGAGTTGACCTAGGATTAATTTAAGTTGATTTAAGTTAACTGAAGTTAGTTCGGGTTGACTCGGGATTGATTTAAGTTGATTTGGGTTAACCCAAGTTAGTTTGGGTTGATCCAGGTTTAACTAAGGTTGATTTGGCTTAATCCAAGTTAGGCTGGGTTAACCAAGGATTGCTTGAAGTTAATTTTGGATAAATTGAGTTCGGTCTGGTTGACTCAGGATTGATTTAAGTTGATTTGGTTTAACTCAAGTTAGGTTACGTTGACCTAGACCTTGTTAAAGTTGACTTGGGTTAACATGAGTTTGGTTGAGTTGACTCAAATTTGGTTAAAGTTGACTTGGGTTAACTCGAGTTAGGTAAATTCGACCCATGTTTGGTTAAAGTTGGTTTGGGTTAACCCGAGTTAGGTTGGACTGACCCAGGATTGGTTTAAGTTGGTTTGGGTTAACCCGAGTTAGGTTGGGTTGACCCAAGATTGATTTAGATTGGTTTGTGTTAACCCGAGTTAGGTCGGGTTAACCCAGGATTGATTTAGGGTCAGTTTGAGCTAACCCGAGTTAGGTCAGGTTAACCTGAGATTGATTTAAGTTGATTTAGGTTAACATAATTTAAGTTGTGCTGACCGAGCATTGATTTAAGTTGATTCAGTTTAACTCAAGTTAGGTCGGGCTAACCCAGATTTAGTTAAAGTTGACCTGGGTTAACCCAAGTTAGGTTGGGTTGAGCCAGGATTGGTTTAAGTTGGTTCCAATTATGTCTTAATTGAGTTAGGCCTAAATCAGGATATACCTATAATAAGTTTAAAGTTTGAGTTAACTTGAGTCAAGTTTAGGGTTGGATTAGACCTATGTTGAATGTTAAGTTTAAGATTTGAAACTTGGGTTAAGTTGAATTAAGTTTAAGTTATGTTAGGCCTAGATTAGCTTAATTTTAGAATTTGGTTGAATCAAGTCTAAGTCGGGTAGACTTCAATGGGATTAAGTTTAATTGAGTTGTGTCGAAGTTGGGTTAGACCTAATTTATGTTTAGATTTTGAGTTGGGTTGGGCTAGGTCTAGGTTGAGATAGACCTTAGTTGAATTCAAAGTTGAGTTTAGGCTTAGGTTGTGTTCAAATTGAGTGCATACTGAGTTAGGTCTTGGTTAGGCTAGATGAGTTAAATTCAGAATTATGTTTTATTTTGAACTACGATTAGACTGAGCTAGCCCTAGTTTGAATTCACTTAGGCTAAATCAAGTCTAAATTAGGTTAGACTTGAGTTAAACTTAAACTTGAGACCTGGTTGAACCATTTCTAGGTTGGGTTAAACTTGAGATAAAATTAAGCTTGCAATTTGGTTGAACCAAGTCTAAGTTAGGTTAGACATCAGTTAAGCTTAGGGTTTAGTCAAGTTAGGTCTAAAACAAGTTATATATAAGTTAAACTAAGTTTAAAATTTAGTTGAATCAAGCCTAAGTTGGGTAGACTTGAGTTGGGTTAAGTTCTGAGATCAAGTCTAAGTTGGATTAGACTTGAGTTATGTTGTAATATAAACCAAGTCTAAGTTAGGCTAGACTTGAGGTAGATTGTAGTTTAGGGTATAAGTAAATTAAGTATAAATACGGTTAAACTTGAGTTTATTACATTTGGACTAGGTCCAAGCTGGGTTAGACCTAAATTAAATTTATGATTTAAGTAAGATAGGTCTAAGCTAGGTTAGACTTAAATTAAAACAATTCCATAATTAGAGGGATGATGGTGAGATTATCCCTCTAAAACATTCATTAGGAAGTGATCCTAAGGTTTTCTAAGTTGATTTTCATATTTAACTTAGGTTTAAGATACAATTTTGGGCTACAATGCAAAATTTACAATTTTACACAATTGCCCCTAATATTCTAATTTCATTTTTAAATTTTGAGAAGTGAAAGTAGCTATTTTAATGCTTAGGGTTACTGCCCTAAATTTTCTTTTTAATTTTCATTTTGATTTATATTTTTCTAATTTTTATTTTATTTATTATTATTACATTTAAAAAAATATATACCTTTGGTAGGAAATTAGACATTTTGATGTTAGGGAGCTTCTTTTAATTTAGAAAAATTAGGGGAAATACTAAAAGACAGATGAAATACTCCCTAAAAATTCCATGTTTTTATGTTTTAAATTTATTTTTTATAATTAAAATATCCTTTTAAAGCATCTAGTTAATTAAAAGTTAAATAAAGTTAATTATTTTATTTTTAATTTTTGTCTTTTTCTCCTTTATTCACTGAGTTTAGGCGTATTTTTATTTTATTTTTGTGATTTTCATTTACAAAGTTATGATTTTTTAAAGTTGGAATGTATTTTCTGAATTTACTTGATTCAAAAATTATGAATTTTCTCACAACCCACGCAGCATTGCGTCAGTTTCGTACTCATCAAACTCTTACGTGGCGCACTACTACTAGTTGCACTTTACACACAACGTTGATGTGGCCTACGATTGCGTGCGCTCACTCTCCGTGGTTTTGCCGTTTTAGGTCCTTTCCAAATACATGAAAGTGGACAACATCCATTCAATGTCCCCGTAGAACAGAGAACTGAGAACAGTCTGTAATCAAACCTTAAAATCTTGCTCTACACTTAACCAAACCGCATGAGGTTTAATCCTATACCGTAATCTAGGTGAGAGGAACCTATCTGTATGGCTAAGTGGACATGCATTGTTCATCATCTTCACAAAAGACCAATTTGGGGTTCAATTTAAGAATTTTGAATTAATACATTGTTCTAAGAGGTGACGCTTTGATTGGGTTTGACAAAGACAAACGCCTTGATATCACAAAGCTCCTTGCTTCAATTTGCTCTGAAATTGGTCCTACTTATGAGCTAGACCAAATCGTGGCTCGGATTAGTGATGAGATAGGTTAGGGAGTGCAATAAAAGTTGATTTTTCTTAGAAGTGAGGTTTTTAAGGCCTTGTGAAGCTAATGGGAGGGTGGGTTAGATTGAGGTTTTGATGAAGTTGATGTTAAGACTGTGAAACACCCTGAATTTTAGTGATGAAATTAGGGTTATGCGATGATGGAGATGGTTTGAAGAAGTTGTGGATGGGTTGCTCTTGTCTTTGGAAGTATTTTTGGTGTTGAGAGGAACGTGTTTAAGTGACTGTCTAGAGATCTCAGTGTGTCTGTGGAACTCTCAGCGGATTCACAGAGAGTGAGCATAGGATTTCCATAGGCTTTTGGCAAAGGTTACATACTTTCTCCATTTTTAATTTTTTTATCATGGTGAGCTTCAATGGTGATGGAGGTTGGCCAAGGCTTGAGGGGATTAGAGAAGGCTTGGATTTGGTAGCTTGACTCAATTTTGGTCACCCATAACTCCACTTGAGTTTGATTTAGGCTGGTTTTACCAAGATGACACTTGGTAGCTCACTTAGTTAAGTATTCATGGTTTGTCCTTTTGTGCCTGTTTTAGGTTTCATTTTCTTTTAATTAATTCACTTTTATGTTGTAGTGTCATGATAGGTTATTTGTGTCTTGCGTGTCATGGTTGACCTATGGGGAATGGGCCATGAGTTCTCTCATGTTGGCTTAGATCTAAAGTTAAGGTTGGGCTTTTGTAGTTAAGCTTAGCCTAAGGTGATTAGGGAGGGTCCAGATGGATTATGCTTAGTGGGCATCCATAATTTAAACTTGATATTAAGTGTGTTTGGCTTTAATTATTATGAATTGATTTAGGTTTTGTTTTGAGGAATTTAGTTATTCACTACTTTGCTTGGTGAATCTTGGTGTTTCCAATTTTTTTGGGTTTAGGGTGATGTGTTTAGGGTTTATGTTGATTCTAAGGCTGATTAGTGTTGGGAGAGCTTTAGGTGAGATCAAATTTTGACTTTATGTTGATTCCGAGGTCAATGAGAATCACAAGGGTAATCAAAAGGTCATTAGGGGAATTCCTATGCTTTGAGCTCCATGGGTAACCTAGAGCATCACCAAGTATAAGGAGTCCACTTCGACTTCCACTGAGTTGGACCCGTATCAATCTCAACCAAGGGTTGAGGATTTGAAATTGACCTCAGGAAACCCTAAGTGAGTTTAGGATTGGTTAGAAGTTTTATATGGGTAAGTTCCATCTCTAGTCATTTAAGAATGTCACTAGAAAACTTAAGGCTAAATTCTAGGTTTCTATAGCGAGATAAGAGCTTCTCACAAAGTCAACTTAATAATAAAAAGGATACAATGCAAGAAAGCTCACTACAGAGCCAATCGGTCCTTGTAATACATTGTGGTCTCTTTCATTCGATACAAATGTATGTGCATCTCTCTCATATATTTGCACTCAATCTTCCTTTAAAACATCATCAAACGCCTCAAAACAAAAATGATAATAGCATACTCTTTCGAGGAAACCCAAGGGAAAAAGACTTAGAGCTCCAAAAATTTTCCTAAACCTTGGAGGCTTAACCCCTAAGGACAATAGTGCTTCTATCACGACAAAAATAGGTTTATATACTTAGATATTACCTTAGAGGTCCAAAATAAGCATAAGAACTCTCAAAATTTCTCATTTGTGTGTTTGTGTGCATGAGCAGGATTGCACATGCATGGGCAGGTGCACTAGGATGTGTGGGTGCACACATGCGCTGATGGATGTGTGCAAGTGCATGCACCCGAGTCATGCAGGTGCACTGAGCACACAGTTGTACGGACGTGTGGCTGTGTTTGTGCAGAGGTGCATGCCCACAGTGCTCGTGTGTGTAGAACATGCACTTGCGTGGAGGTGTGGTTGCAATTGCAGAGAAGTGCACGCACATGGGTGTGTGTGTGCATGCGCAAATGCGCGCAGTTGCACGTGTGTGTGCACAATTGCTTGGTCGCTTATCTGAAATCCTTATTTTCATCCCTTTTGCTTCTCAATTTATATCTTTCCCTTTCTAGAGTGGCATACACCTTGAATCATGCCACAATAAATATATCATTCTCAAGCATAATATCATTGTAAATGATGGAGATAACATGATATTTATTGTCATTAAATCACGCAACTTTACCTCGTGTCAATTCCTATCACCCCTCAAATGTTTAAAACAATAGCGTTAATTTTTAAAGGGATTATTAGATTTAGTAGGAGAAATAATGCATATGAGTTGTTTAATATTTAGTTTTTTACTACAACGGTGTATCAAAAGAACTTTACAGATAGTGATTACCAACCATAGATCAATATTATTAGAACCAATCCGATATAGTAGAAATTGGTTCACCATTTAAGTGAATACATTCATTAATAGAACCTTTTGCCAATTAATCATAGCTATTGTAAGTTAAATATGAGTAAATATATGTTGACAACTAGGGGTGTCAATTCGGGTCGGCGGGTTGGGTGACCCAAATAATAATTGTGTTAAATTCTCTAATTCAAACTCGACGCCAAAAATATTCTAGTCAACCTGAATCTAGATTTTTCGTCTTGAGCTCGAATCGTGTTGACATGTCGAGTCAATTTTTGACACCTAGGGATGTTCATTTGGGTCTGCTAGTCGGATTCATGTCCAACCTAAATATGACCCAACCCGAATTGGGTTAATCTGAACCCGACCCATATAATAAACACGCCAAATTCTCTCGAATCTAGATTTTTCGTGTTGAGCTCGAATTTGGGTCTGTGGGTCGGATTCATGTCCAACCTAAAAATGACACAACCCAAATCGGGTTAATCCGAACCCGACCCATATAATAAACACGCCAAATTCTCTGACTTGAACTCGACTCAAAAAAAAAATGCAGGTCAAGATGAATACGGATTTGTTCAAGCCGATTTCAAGTCATTTTAGCGTGTCAGACCAATTTTTAACACCCCTGGTGATAACATGGCAATTAAAATTAAGTATATATCATTAAAAAAACATATATAGGTCAGACTGAAAACAGATTTGTTCAAGCCGAGTTCAAGTCATTTTAGCGTGTCAGACCAAATTTTAACGCCCCTATTGATAACATGGCAATTAAAATTAAGTATATATCATTAGGTTAATCACTGTGTAGATCTAC
>NW_018164908.1:47071-52448 GCF_001263595.1 Phalaenopsis equestris
CTACACATGCTTATTATTTGAATTTCATGCTTATATACTTGTCAATTGGATCCATGCTTCATATATGTAATTTTACATGCATGTTACGTTACCTCAAACTTTCATGTTCACTTTAGGTTAGTCATCTGAAACATAACAAAAAATTTAGGCTCACATGTTAGTAATCTTGACTTTAGGCATTCACATACAAAACCTAAATTTATGGTATTTACATACAAAAAAAAGACAAAGAATAAATTTAATATTCACACCAAAAATAGAAAATTTTCATATTTACGTACACACCATTTAGATTTTATGAGTTTTGTATTTGATATTAAAATTTGAGTCTTAAAAGGGCGCCGAATTGGATAAGTAAAGTAATAGAGTATTTTTTATTTAAATAATTATATAAACTTCAAAAATGCATATCTTGATGTAGCAAAATCATAAAAATAAATAAAAAATACCCCTAAAATAAATAAAAAAATAGAGGACATAAGAAAAATAAAAATTTAATTTAAATGTAGAATTGTATTTTTAAATATTTTTCTAATTTTAAAAATTCTAAAATTACAAAAATATAAATATATTTCAAAAAATCATAAAAAAATTTTTGATTAAAGAAAACACTTTAAAATACTTCCATAAAATTTTCGAAGTAAAAAAAATCTGTTTTGAATGTCTAAATGTATTTTCTTATAATATCACAAAATTTAGCTTAAAATTATTATAATAATTAAAATATGAATTATAAAAATACTAAATCAACTTTGGTGAGTTCTTTGAGGTCAGAGACACTTAGAAAAAATAAAATGGTAATTAAAAAAAATCATTTTTGAGTATTTAAAAATATTTAAAATAATAAAGTAATCACAAAAATAGAAAATACTTTAAAATGTCACCAATTTGCTCAAAAGAATTTGAATCAGCCTCTCTCATATGGATTCATTGGCCATTCAATGAACTTAGGAGGGGATGACACATATCCCTTTTCATTCCCATTTTTTATGTTTTGATCATAATGACCATAATCATGCGTTGGATTAGGGGTTAGATAGGTCTTTCTTTCATTAGATGAAGGTGGAGGCGAATGATGAGCTTACTACATCTTCATTCCAAATTTCATGAAAGAATGCCACCTCATTCTTCCCTCCATGATATCTTCATAAGGACTTTTGTTTTGAGTCAATGGTCATGACTCATGAGTCATTTATGATGTTAGTCATGTGACCCATTAGCAATTTCTCATGTATTAGAATTTAGGTTTTAAGTATTAAACATGATTTTAGGGTGGCCATGGGTTTGTCTTGCCATGGCTTAAACCATGACTTTAAACTTAAATGTCCTTAATTTCACTCTCTTTAAGATTAATTATTTAAGAGAATAAATTAATTTGATGAAAAGACCAAATTTTCACCAAAAATGATAAGGTTGACCAAGTTGCCATGGTTGACTAGGATTGACCAGGGTTGACCATGGTTGACCAACTTAGGTCAAGATTTGACCAGAATGACTTGACCATGTCATGGTTAATTTAGTCATGAGGTCAAGATTTGACCAGAATGACTTACTTGACCATGTCATGGTTAATTTAGTCATGAGGTCCTTGGATTTGGTGGTATGACTTGGGTTTGACCAAGGTTGACCAAGATGGTCAAAGTGGCCATATGGTGATGTCTTGACCATATGGCGATCATTTGGGTCTATTATTGACAAAATGGTCAATGTGGTGACCATGAGGTTCAAAATTGACCATTTTGACCAAAGTTTGATCGATGGGGTTCATGATTGATCAAATGGTCTAATTTGATCAATTTGGTGTTAAGGTTGACCAAATGGATTAGTTTGACCAAAATTGACCAATTTTAACCAAAGTTGACCAGTTTGGTCTCAAAGTTGACCAATTTGGTCAAAATTGACCAATTTGACCAAAGTTGACCAATTGGGCCAATTGGGTGTTCCAAAGTTGACCAGTTTGGTCAAAATTGACCAAAGTTGACCAATTGGGCCAATTGGGTGTTATTATTGCCCAAATGGTCAGTGTGATGATTTTTGGGTCAAAGTTTGACCAGATTAGCTTTTGTTGTTGCTGATCTGATCATTTTGGGGTGTCATCATGGTTTGAACTAAAAAAGGGTGTACTAGGAGTTAATCCAGCTTTTAGGGTTTTGGGGACCCAAGATAAGTTCAAAGGGGTCAATGTTGGTCCACCCTTTTTCTTTATTGATCATGGTGATCATTTTTTATGTTTTTCTGAGATGTCTGAGAATTATAAATCAGAGGGTTACTCAAGTCGATGTCATTTTAAAATCCTCACAAAAGTGAGGTCAACAGCGCCTTCCCCTTGAGTACCCGCCATCTGGTCTTAGAGTTCCTAAATTTATTATTACATGAATTCTCGGATGGACTCCACGTTAAAGGTTTCTCCTTGTTGTGTTCCTTCTCCTTGACGTGCTACTCTTCTTACTGAAGGCATGAGTCCATGCTCATCACACCTTTTTGGATATTGAATCCCAAAGCCCAAGGAATAGAGGGTTGTTCATATCAGAGGAAAGAGATTAGGAGAAAAATGAGACACAAGTAAATATTAAACCTATTGGAATTCACCTGATATTCCCCTTTTCATGAAAATGATCCTTCAATTTATAAGCCATATGAAGGGTATAGTAAATTACAAGATTGTCTCTTCTTTAATGGGAATATCATAGTCATTTATGATGATTTAAGCCTTTCATATTTATAACTAATTTAGACATCGTTTAACCCTAAAACCGTTGTTGGCGTCATTCCATGTTTGTAAATATATTCGATATTGTCTCATGTTTGCAACTAACTCGTCTAATCGCTTTGTGTTCATTTGATCGACCAAGAGTTGATCGACTAACCAAATTATTTACATTCACTTTCTTTGAAGAAAATCATTTGTAAAGGCTTGTTGTCCTTTGGAATGATTGTTCCATCAGGCAGTGGACACATTACCGTAGTCTAACAAGTAGCTATCATTTGGTTGATTAACCTATATGAAAGGAATCCCACTCCTCAGTTGTTGATCTTACTAATCCCAGGTGTTGGCTGAGTAATCGTTGACCTGAATGCGCGCGATATTTTTTGGTTCAGTCGGCCTAAGTTTCATCAGACTAATGCGATGATAAATATTCACACTTTTTCTTCCTTCCTGTGTAGTCTGTTGGATTTCCTCAAGTTTGTGCAGTCAAATTTCTAATGTACACATACTATTAATGTGATTTAGCTATAGATTTCGCTTAAATCCAACCAAACATAAGAAAAACTAAGCATTAAAGCCAACGCTCTATTAAATCAAATTTTCTTGTCTTTTGTCTATTTTTCCACGTGTTACATCTCTTTTCTAATGAAAATCCTAATTTATTAAATTTGATTGTGAGGGAAATTTATTTCATCGTTGCTCGCGAACTCCACCGTCAAAGATAAAATTGATTTTTTTTAGATTTGATAAATTCTTCTTAACGTAAATCTTGTAGAGTATGGCTCCACCTTCCTGTTGCATCACTACCGAAAAAGAAAAATGGGCCAATCCAAAATGTTCACATATAACAGATCAACTCCAACCATCTGTTTAACAACAAAACTTGTACCCATCTTTTCTATATATTTTTATCACTGTACAAGCTACAAGAAACTAAAAAAAAAGAATTTTAGTCACCTATTTTTTCTTTCACTTGTGTATTTCTATAAATCTAAGTCTACCTTAGTAAGAATAAAGGTCACCCTTGATTAGCAAATATCCTGATCAATTTTTTATATTGACCATCATTGATGATAAGCAATAAGCAAATCGTGTTGTATGTCCCCACTAAAAAAGGCACGTGAAAAATTTCCTACAATTTTAACATTTTTTTAATCCTAATATGTTCGGTAGATCATACCTAAGGAACAGAGTGCAAGATTGAGAGAGGAGACTTGAAAGAGAGAGAGAGAGAGAGAGAGAGAGAGAGAGACTTGCCCCTTTGGGGGTGAATCGGGGTGTTCCTAGGGCATGCAACAGCTTTTATTCCATAAAGCTTGATGTTACAAGTGGGAGGAGCCAAAAGCCCCTTTTACCTGAAAGGGCCCTTCTACTTTTAGATGATAGGAGAGTCATAAATAAACTGCAATATTACCCTTACTTTTAAAGGATGGTGTTAGACATTTTAGTCTTTCATATTGATGTGTTTTACTAAAAAATCCTCTGTCAAAGTCCTCCCTCGTCTGATTCTGGCAGACTAAAGGAGAAATTTGGTCAGTCAACTAAATTGAGGTGGCCGAGAGGAAATCTTGTTCGATTGATTGAAGTGAGGTGGCCAACTAATGTATTGTCTTGAGATACGCATAGACTATTTTTGGGTATACATATTAAGTTCCTTATTTTCTCACTCCTCGATAGCGACAGTTGTGATAAGAACAAGGAAATTTATAAATCAAACAAATCTTGTGCATATAATTTACTGATGGTTCCCCTTGCTAGGCATTTTTTGCGTTCGGTTCTTGAAATTTTTTCATCACCTATCGGAGTCCTAGAGTTGCTTGCCATGAGGGGAAGACTTGTAGTTGTTTTCCTTGGAGGGGGTCTTGTAGTTGCTTGCCCCGGAGGGCGTCTTGTTGTTGCTCGCCTTGGAGGAGAGTCTTTGAATAGTCACCCCTTGTGGAGTTTGTCACTGTTGGGTGTTAATTTTATGATTGGGGCTTAGGGCGATTGTCTAGGCATCACTCATAGCGCTTGTCACTGCCAGGTGTTAACTATATAATTTGGGAGTAGGACGATCTTTTACTCACCCATCAATGAGCTTGTCACGGTCTGGGTGTAGAATTAATAAAAAGGGTCTAGAACAAATAAAAATGTCTTAAACTTTTAATGCAAAGAATAATTATCACATCACTTTAGAACACAAAATATGAAAAAGCTTCACTTGGGATCTCAAATAGTTTATTCAATTACATCTTTCACTGTATATAAGTTTATATGTTTATATATTTAAGATAAGAAATAAGAAGTGAGTGGCTTGTGCATGAATCTTCTTTCTTTTATTTTTATTTTTATTCTTATTTTTGAGATAACCAGTCAGTGGACGGTCAGTTGGAACGTCAGGTTAGTGAAGCATAATGGCTCTCAAATAAAAATAGAATTTAGATGAAAAAACATAAAAATTGGGCGATCTACAAAAAAATTGTGGTATGTATAAAAAAATAAGAGTATATGTATGTAAATCTACCCTTTTTGATATGGTTAGGGTAGCAAAATGGTCAACTGTTCAAATGGTCGCTTGGTACATACAATCAGAGAGTTGGGGTGGTTTCTCTCTGAGTGACCAGATGGTTAAAGCGACAAGCATGTTGGGTCTGACTTTTGGTAGAAAATTTACACAAAACAAAAAAAAAA
>NW_018164908.1:52548-61211 GCF_001263595.1 Phalaenopsis equestris
AAAAAAGAGGTCTGAGCTTCGATGTGTTCTTGTGCGTAGAAGCACCAAAAGGAGTTCCACCACTATGATAGTATTTATCGACGCCTTTGGCGGAGCACGAACGATTGTTTCAGTAGTTGTTAAATATCTGGTAGCGTCCTCACTGGAAATAAGCTAGCATTCCTCACTTTCACTCTTCATTTGTTGCAGTCCACCTAAAGAAAAAAGATCGGGGTAGCTTTCAAATCTAGAACTTCTCAATGCTTCAGGTGTTGCTTGTAGTTCAAAGCTTTCCATCCAATGTTTGGTATCTTCAATTTCCTAGGTTCGGGAGGCAACTCATTGTCATTCCCACTGAAATTGATCTAGTGAAGTTAGCTGGCATGGGATATCTTGTTCGAAACAGGAGCTGCTAGGGTCCAATCAACATAAATTTGATGTGCAACAGAATGAAAAATTGTACATATGTACGAGGGGAAAGATCATTGATGTGCAAGTTTCCCTTGTGTTTTTTTCTAGCAACACCTCTGTGGAGTGTTTTTTCTCGGCGTTAACCTATCTTCTTGTTAATGGCATGGTCCATGCTCACAACACCATAAAAAATGTTGAATCTAAATCTATCCAGTAGACCGTACCCAAGGAATAGAGCGTAAGACCGAGGGAAGATGAACTTGAGAGAGAAAGAGAGAGAGAGAGACAAAGAATTGGCCCCTCGGTGGCGAATTAGTGTGGTTACAGGGCTTGGCGACCCCTTTTATTCTACAAAGCACGATATTACAAGTCAGGGGAGTCAAAAGCCCCTTTTAGATAAAAAGACTCTTATTTAAAGATAATAGAATGACAAAAAAGTAAATTACAATGTTGCCCTTGCTTTTAAAGGGTGGTGCTTGGATACCATTTTTGGGTATATACAATTTTCAAGGAGACCCCCAAATGTAACCAAAATATATTAGAGATGCATTGCACAAAATGTTTATGCGTAAAGAGTTATTGAGTTACGTAACTTAGCAAAAACTCAAACTAGAAAAGATTAGGAAAATCTTACCCGTTATGATTCAAATTGAAAGGATTAGGAGACTTTTATAGGCGGAGCGAGCCAGAGGGAGAGACAGACAGAGAGAGAAAGAGGGTGAAGATTCAATATTAGCCCTAATCAGCACCCCTCTTCTAACTACTCAAATTGAAGGAAAAATCTGTCAGAGCTTCCCTCTGATGGATTCTTAACCATCAGTTAACGCTTGCCAACATTAGTTATAAACTGACATTTTCTTATAATGTCAAATATATGCAGCATGCTGCGAAATAAAACTCTCATAATCCCAGTTCAGGCTTTAAAATTTTATTATTTTCAAAAAAATGCTCTTATTCCATTTTTATAAATTTATGTATCTTGGATATACAAACCAAATAAAATAACTATCTCCACGCATTACATTTTTGTAATCATAAATAAATTCCAAAGCGTGGATGACACAATCAAGCACACAAAGAAATTAGCATTTTCTCCAAATGAAGCATCATAAAATACTATTTCCTGATTATTTTTTGTGAGAGATGTTTCAAGAGAAGGAACTACTCCCTTAGAACACACCATCGCCATTAGCTGTTTTTCGTTGTTTTTATTTAAAGAAGCCTCCTTTGATTACGCAGCAGTCATAATAACTGACAAATATCAGGATAAACCCCCCCCCCATTTTATCCTATTAGCTTTGTTGTGGATTTCTTATTTGTATTTTATGAATGGAAACTATACTTTTATGATCTCATGGCTCTTAATCAGGCTGTAATTTTATGCAGAAGTAAAGACTAATTGCTTTATTCCACTTTTAATGTTTTAAAGCATAGAAACTGCTCTAATTTCTTTGGATTTGCACCTTCCCGGTAGGGAGGAAAATTTTATATTTGCCATCCAAATCTTCGAGGCTGTTTAGTTGCGTTATTAGGAATATCCCGCTGTGTTATTGAAATATTCCATCTGCGTTATTTGTAAACAATAAAGTGTTATTCGAGTATTATATGGTGTTATTCGATTATTTTGCAGTGTTATTGGAATATTCCCTCACGTTAATTGATTTGGGACTGAAGTGTTATTGGAATATTCCCCCGCAAAATAAACACGGGGAAATGCCGAATGACACAACCCCAAATCAAGTAACACGGGGGAATATTCCAATAACACCGCAAAATAATCGAATAACATCATATAATACTCGAATAACACTTCAAATAACACTTCATTTTTTACAAATAACACAAATGAAATATTTCTGTAACACAGCGGGATATTCCTAACTATTGCAATCTGAATATAGCTCTACGTTCTGAGTCTTGATGTAATATTTTTCCACGTTATTAAGACTTGTAAATTTAAAAATGCAAGTAAAATAAATGAAGGTGCATTCTGAAAAATTATAAGGAAAATATTTATCTATGTTATTTGATGTATCGCAGTGCTTTACTAAAATGATGTTATAGGACTAACTTCTCAGCACCATGCACAATATTTAATAAATTTTTTAAAACAATTTTTTTCAAGCACATAAAACAACTAGAGCTAATATCGATCTTATTGGAGTATTATTTCTATAAATAAAAAATTATTAATAATAGTGATTTGCAATAATAAATGTAGAATTTCTATGACTTTGACAGGACCGAAAATTAAAATAGAAATTAATTGGTTTCAAATAATGTAATTTCATTGAAATATCATAATGACAAGGGAAGGTTCAAAATGGTTTGTTGTATATTCAGTCCTATATAATTTAAAATCATTTATACAAATCCTTGTCCATCCACCTGGCCTTTCATTCCAAAATTTTTTTGACAGAAGAGAATGCATCATATTTTGGCCATATATTGATTTATATTATTTATAATGAAGACATGATGCAAAAGAAGTATTATATGTTCCTATTGTAAATATTAAGCCCAAATGCTATTGTTGATGTAGTAAAATATAATAATATAATAACTCTAATCCCTTCAAGTATTATAGATCAGAGATTGCCAACAAAGAAGTAAAAATACCAAAGTTAGTGTAACTTGGTAAGAAAATCCATAGTCTATAGAGAGGAAAGATCAAATGGCTAGTTAAGATTGCCATTTTATCAGTATGTGTTTTCCTCTCATGAAAGGCCTTTTATGAGCAATACGAATAAAGTTATTGTTTCCACAATATATAAATATTTAGAATTAAATCAAAATTATTAAATATTAGGAATATCTAGAAGAATTTATCTACTAAAAGTGTCTTTTAGTTATCGACATCTACTAGAATCTAGAAAACTTGAATGTGGACTTTTCAAGATTATGCCAGCATATGAATGGTTTCTAAATCTTTGTATAGGTTTTTTAGACTTATTATTTTGAGTAAGAATGAAAAATAATTGAATTCATCATCTTTCAAATTGGTATTAGAGAAAATATTATCAAAAGATGGCAAGTGGCTTGAATCTACAAGTGCCTCTTCTCATAAAGAAGAATTATGAGAATTGGAGTCTTTAAATGAAGGCATTTTTTGGTTCCTGGGATATTTAGGGGATAGATGAGACAGGGTATGACGAGCCACTAGATGAAGCAACATTATCAATAGCCCAAAGGGATTTGTGAAAGAAATATAAAGAAGGACAAGAAGGCGCTCCTTCATTTATCAAACTTAGATGAGGCATTTTTTAAGAAAGTGAGGCTGACACATCCACTCCTAAGCAAACGTGAGAAATACTTAAAGTCGCTTATGAAGGCATAAACAAGGTGAAGAAGGTTCGACTTCAAACTCTCCGAGTTGAATCTGAGGCACTCTAGATGAGGAAAACAAAAAATGTAGAAGATTATCTTACAATTGTTTTGACCATTGTCAATCAGGTATGGAGAAAATTTTGAAGTTAATCGTGCGATTGAAAAAATTTTAGGTTCGTTCAATGATAAATTTGAGCATATTGTAGTAGCTATTTATGAACTAAAAACTTAGCGTCTATGACTGTTAATGAACTTATGTAATCTTTAATGGCTTATGAACAAAGGAAGAATAAGAAAAAGTGGGATACTATCGAGCATACTCTCCAAACAAAGATTACATTAAAGAACAAAATGAAGATTCCAAAATTGATGATAATTCAGGTGCCCGTAAGGTCAATGAGCGAATTCATGATCGTGATCTTGGTTGTGGTTGTGTTCGTAATTGTGTTTTTGAAAGAGGCTGAGGATATGGATGTGGAGGATATAAAAAAATAATGAAGATGGTCAAACCTCAAAAAATGATGAATAGAAGAAAGAGCTAAGATACCATAGGTAGAAAAAATTTAATGTTATTTGTTATATTTGTAAGAAAATTGGTCACTATCACTACATGAAAAAGCGTCAAAACTAACGGTAGATCAACGACCTAATTTGCATAAAAAATATTCTATTTTTGACGACCTAGGGACGATTTTATGATCTGGGTTATTTTTTACGGCATAATTATAGGACATGCTGCGCTTATCAACAGTAATATTTTTTCTAATGGTTTTAATTATTACTGACGCAATATACCGTCAATTATAAGCAAATATTATCTGTCGGCCCTATTTCTTCAGTTATCTTCGAACTACCATGTGGCGAGGAATTTACCAATGTGTTTATTTAATAAGTGATGGAAATGTTCGTCGATAATAGTGTTAACAATCGATGGCCTTAAAGTTATTTACAATCCATTAGAAAGAATCATTTTTATGGACAAAATTGTATCCCTCCTGGTCTTGCTCTAATCACCTCACCCCTCGCTCCTCTCTACTCGAAACCCTCTCCTCTCCCACTGAACGCCTCTCCTATACCTCAAACCCTTGCATGTCCCACCAACCCCTCTCTTCTTCATTCAAAACCATTGCCTTCATCATTGAACCCACGTGATATAGTTGCAATAAGAGCTAGCTAGGAACACAACGATGGGATTGTGGCTCAAGGCGACAGGAAACTCTCATTTTCTTCTCCTTCTACTCCTCTCCTACTTGAAATGATCGAGAAAGGTAACTTCTCCTCTTTATTTTATGTTTTTAATTTCATTTATTTTGAAGAATGCATTTAGGGTTTAAGGTTTAACAAATAGGAGGTTTGATGGAAAATTTTTTCTATATTAGTTAGATTACATCAGAGATCGGCTTTAAGCCCATATATTTTCTCTTTATTTATGGATGCTCTTAGTAGAAATTTACAGGAGGATAAACATAGGTGTATGCTTTTCACCGGTGATATCCTTCTTGTGAATAAGATTACAGAAAGAGTTTAGGAAAAACTTAAATTATGGAGGTCAGTATTGGGGTCTAAAGCGCTTCATTTAAGTAGATCTTGAACTAAACACAGGAAATATAATTTTAGTGGTAGTAGCTCTAATGATAAATTTATTACTACAGTGATCAAATCATTAAAAGATGTGAACTTTTTAGATATCTCGAGTCTCTTGTTCAAAGTGATAGTGACATAAATGAGGATGTGATTAGTAGATTTCAAGTTGGTTGGTTGAAGTGGTCGAATGTATCCAACCTATTGTGTGATAGAAAAAGCCACTAAAAGGAAAATTTTGTAAGACGATGTTGAGATTCTCAAAGTTCTATTGCACACAATGTTGGCCTTTAAAATAGAAGCAATGGAGAAAAAGAATTCTTGTAGGCCACCCCACTTAGTGGGATAAAGGTTTGATGTTGTTGTTGTTGTTAGAGACAAAATGCGCAATGAATATATCCATGCATAGGGTTGTTAGAGAAAAAATGTGTAATTCTTATGTTTTAATATATCTAACATATAAACTTTGCATTTTAGTACAACTTTTTATGTACACTTAAGGTTTTACATGTATTATGTAGGGTAGCTCTGTGAATTTAGCTAGAATAATGACTATAGCTCAAAAATAATATTGGATTGATTTTATTTTGAACTGACCTTTGGTCAGATCAAAATCTGATCTTTTAACATCACAGTGCTATAAGATATGTTAAAGTTGGTTAAATCGATTAAAAAGTATCTTTTTAATATTTTCTACAACTACAACTACTCCGACCCATTCACATATATATTTGGCTAGTATTTTGTTTTGAACTTTAATGTAAATCATAGACCTATTCATTCTCCTCTCTACATATTCTTACATGATTAACTGCACACCTCAAAATATTTTCTTAAAAGAAGATATTTCAAATGATGTAAGAGTATTCAACATTTCCTCCATTGTGAAGTTGAATTTCCATTTTCAAAATAAAAAATTCCTTCAAAATCTAATTTTTCAATTCTAATTAGGAAATTCACTTTAAAATCTAATTTTCATTGCCTCAATTTTCGTTTTGGTAATGCAAATTTAATTTCAGAGTGAATTTCAATTTTGAAACTAACAAATTAGATTTCAAAGGGAATTTTCATTTTGGGAAAGCAAATTAGACTTTCCGTTGGAGGATGCAGTGAAAATTCTTACATCATATGAAATATTTTTTTCTAAGAACATATTTTGAGGTGTGCAGTTAATCATGTATGGGGTTTGCGAAAATGAGAATGCTTAGATTAATGATTGGCTTTTCATTTGAAAAGTGAAATGTGAAAGAAATAAACTCGGGCAAGGTTCGGTGTAGTTATAGTCATCGACAATATTATATTCAAAAGTTTAAAAAAAATTAAGATAGATTATTGATCTTTGATAGCTTTAACAGTCTCAGTAGACTGTTAATATTTTGACTTCGAGCTTAGTTGTGGTCAATTTGAAAAAAAATTGATCTAAAATTTTCGGCTCAAACTTGGGTCATTTTTTTTTATCAACTCTTTGTTTGAGCTAAAATTTAAATCATTGAATTTTTTAGGGTTTATTATTGTTAGAGCTATCAAAAAATGTTCTCTCATTTTACGATGTGTTGATTATTGTCAGATTTGATCACCTTTTATTGCAACACTGTTATTAGATTTACTACAAGTCAGATTGTTTAACATTTTAGTAATATTAGTTCTATCAAAAATTATTTATTGATCTAACATTGATTTGTAATCCATTAAGACGGCTCCCTTTGGTATTGTATGCCATTTTCATATAAATATTTGTTTCATTTTTTGTCTCTAAGTGAAAAGTCAATCATAAACTTAAGCATCCTTGTCTCTACAACTATTAAGTATGTCACTTTCACACCTCTAAATGATATCAAAGAAGGAAGTATTTCATATGATGTATGAGTTTTTATTTCTTCCCTTAATGAGAAATCTAATTTCCACTACCAAAATGAAAAATCACTTCAAATATTATGTTATACAATGTCATGAATATAATATTCGAAGTAAATTTCTATTTTGACAATAAAAATTTGATTTTCCATTGAAGGAAGAAATGAAAACTTATGAAACACTTTCTTCTCAAAACTTGTTTAAAGGTGTAAAAGTAATCTAGTAAGAGAAATTGTTGAGGCGAGAATACTTAGGTGGATTAGTGGCTTTACACTTGTAGATAAATGAGAAAAAAATGTAGTCATGAAAGAGTTGGTGTAGCTATAGTGGTTGATAGATTTTGCTTGGGGACCTATGTATATTGTGAAAATCTAGAAAATTTAAGTTGTAAATGGGTATAGGTTACATACGAGATCCAGGTCTGAAGAAAAAAAAAAGTCTTATAATTATGATTTTTTATGTTAAAGCAAATGATAAATCAAATGACGAAATAAACTATCATAAGATTCTGGAAGAAGTTGTTGAACTATTTTGTCCTGGCTCTATTGGAGAAAGTATATTATTATTCAACAGTACTATGTTGGATCCTATTCCTAATCATGAAACAAGGGTAAATCAACTATTTAATATTACTGAAGTGAAAGTGAAAAGAAGGTATTGTATATTTGATCCTTTCATTCTGGTCAGACAAGCGAGTCAGGTTTACTATCTTCGATGTCCACATAGAGCAAGAGATAATGTTGATTGGTCGATTGTCATTTTGAGTAAACCTATATCCACCATTAATATTCAAAATAACGTTAAAGTCACTCACTACAAAATTGAAATATCAAGTTTCTATTTTTCACTTGATGTAATCAATGAAGAGCTCAATCTAGAGGTTCCTAGTGGTGAATACAAAAAAATTAATCTCAGTGATGAGTACGACTCTGACAATACATTTGAAGAAGAGATCATGAATATATCCTCCAGTCACTCTTCAGAAGATACTAAAAAGGATGAGTAAGTTTCTTTGAATATTTAAATCTTTAGTTTCATGAGTCTATATATTGTAGTTTTCAATAATTTCATATTTCACTTTATTGTGTACTTTTGTGTTTTTGGTTTTAGTAGTTGTATCTTGCACTTTACAGAATTGTCTAGCTGTCTACTACATACTTATGTGTTTTGTGTTTACTATGTAAAATTTTGTTTTTAATTTATTAGATATTATTTTATTATGTGCACTAAGAAATAAAATTTATTCTTTTGGTTGCATAAATCGACTGGAGACAGGTACGGTCTCCCTCCTCACTAGGTGGGAGGGGGAGGGGGTGGAGGATAGTGTTATTTGATGAAGAAGCATGTTGGGAGAGGCCGGTTGACTTTGACACCCACTTCCAAACCTACCTCCGCCCTTACCTCAAAGTCCACCCTCTCCACCGCTTTGACTGCCCCCACCCCTGTACCTACCCCTACCACTACCCCCCGCCTCCATCCCAACCCCCATCCCAACCCCTGCCCAACCACAA
>NW_018164908.1:61221-76408 GCF_001263595.1 Phalaenopsis equestris
TTACACCGGCCCCCACTCTGATCCTAGCCCCCACCCCAACCACCACCCATTCTATACCCTGATCGCAGAAGGGTTGAGTGCATTAGAGGTACATGCTGCCTCTACTAGATAGGAGTCGATAGACATCATATACCTCATGGAGCTTGCCGGCAACGTGTAAGTTTTCTTTAAGATATTACCAGTAATCTTTTTATTTTCTCAATTGAATATAAAACTAAACATTTGTAATTTTAAGATTCTACCCCCCCACCCCCACCCAAACTATTTATGCCATTTTGGATATCATTTGGAGCGAGTACGACTCAACATACTTGTCGTGGAACGAGATCCTAGTGGTCATTAGAGATCTTTGCATTCAAGAGTTTGCAGTATGTATCATTCATAAATATCTTAATTTGTTTCTATTTATTTATCAAACTAACATTATCATTAAAATTTTGCAAAAATAATTCTTCCGGTGCCCTGAGCATGAGGCACACATCTGCATAACTTTGAGTGCAAGGGTAGTGATAGCCTTCGGGACATGTTTGTTGATATTTGGAAATTACAATAGCGTCCTTTATGGCTTGGAGAGGATATCTTTGCCATGCAGCTTAGGGCCTAAGATTCTTTGGACTATCAGAAAAAGAGAGAGCTAGCAAAGCAGAATAGGTGATCAGACGGTGGAAAAAAGAGGCCCTCTAAGCACACAAGTGGGGCACTCCCATATACTTAATACAAGCAGAGGTTGGTAGGATTTTATTCCTTCTATAAAGTCTTCTAATATTTGAAGAACTATTCTAACTATTTTTTTATATGGACATACTGTGGAAATTAGACGAGGGCCTTCCACTACCGATCTGCATGAGCTAACCCACAGAAGGCAATCCGACTAGTCTTGGATCAATGATAGATCACGTGCAACCTACATGATCTACAAGATAAACTAGATTGATGTTAATACATGCTAGCTCTAACCAAATTTTATAACTTTTTCGACAAGAGAAACTCTAGCAGCTGAAGGAAAGCCAATCCCAGGGAGGGAGGTTGTTGGAGAGAATAAGAAGGTTTGATTTTACGGGCTCGAGTCGTAGATGTTTGCCTATGATGCTCACATCTCCACAAGTGCATCTGCAGCTTCTACCTCTGCCACAGATGATAAGGAGATATCCAGGCGTATTGTTGCATTCTCTGTCAAGATAGAGACCTGCTTCACTCAGATGAGGTCAGAGCTGGAGACCAAGGTGAATGCTGAACTAAATTCCTTCCGGACACTATTGAGGGAGCATGACAAGCCAACGACAACATTGGAGAAGGAGGAAGCAGAGGAGGAAGATGAGGATGATGATGAGGAGATAGAGGAGGATGATTAGAGGGGTATTTTCTTTTTGTTATGTTTATATTGTACATCTAAATAAATATTTTTTCTGTGAATAATGATATATATACTTTAGAATAAATGCATTTTATTTATTTCATCATTTGATTGGATAATTTATTGTTCAATTGCTATTCTATTTCATTAAATGTTGGGAATAATATATTAAATGTTATGATAACAAGTGTGGTAATGTAAATACAAAAGGGGAAATTTTTTTTTTTTTTTTTTTTTTTGCTAATGCTACAGGTTTCTTATGGCTTACCGTCAGTTTTGCGATAACTTTTATCATAAATTTACATCATATCACAGTATCACTTAAAGAAGTAAGGATAATAGATTATTGCAATAATGAAGAAATGGGCAAGTATAAATTGTTTCCTCTTTAATTTTTTATCGAAGGTAGAGGAGTAAGCAAAAGGCTTTTACAAATGTCTATCATGATATATCATGTATTCTAAGTTAGATCAATTGGGGATTAAACATAATGAGAAATAATATATCGCCGTATTACTGGGATATAATTGTGTGCTAAAATATGATGCATTATTACATACCTACTTTTATATACCAAAATATAATCTTCAATTTTAATGGCATTGGTTAGAGACATTTGTCCTAGTACACTAAGTGCAGCCTTAGTAATAAATATTTTATTTTGGATTCATTTGATACCTCTATCATTATCTCATTTGCCAAATATTTTAGGAATATTATATACTTTTCATCTATTTCCTTTTTTTCTTAATCTTTACAACATTAAACATTGAATGAGCACCTCTATAAGGACTTAAATAAGATGATCAAGCAAGTTGGTTCTTCGAAACAAAATAGTTTTGTACAATCATACTTCTTCATATCTAATTTTGAAGACATCAATTTTAAAACTATAATTTAAAATTTGTTTGTTATAATGAACTAGCGAAAGATGACACAAAAGTAATAGTAAGATCATGTGAGTAATGCATCACAAGGTACAAAAGAAATAAATTTAGTCACACAGAACAAAAACTTATATATTTTAATTTTATCAAACATAAATCCAGAATTGAGAAAAAAATATCTAATGCATTAGAAATGGAAGCCATAATTGTTACATGAACCAAAGATACCCACAACTTTCTCTCGATTATAAAAAATACCATTGCTCATAAAATTGAAAAATAAACTCCAATAATCTATGACATGAGATTATTTGTAAAATAAACACTCTTCTTCTTAGAAACAATACTAATGCCAATCTTTAATGAATGTAGTATCCAATGAGCCTAATGAGAAAGCAATATAGATCTTCCTTTTTCTTAGAGAAAATCTATTTATATGCATGCAAGAAACAACAAACAAAATAACATATAGAGATAGAGACCCTAGCATGAAATCCAAGGAATATTCAACCATGTGGTCAAATTATCAAGGTAAGGATTTACCAATCCCATGACTGAGACAATCAATTTACTTGTCATATGATTTGATTACATAATTCTTTAGTTGTGATTCACTTGTGTGTTAATTTACATATCTTTATATATATAACAAATCAAATGATCTTAATATTAAGTAAAACATTAGCTAGCCACATTAGACTTGTTGTAATGTGATAAACTCACAATAAAAGATAGAATAAATACTTGAAAAAACTTGTCAATCAAGTCTTGTCCTAAAGCATTTAGTCCAAGGAGAAGCATATAAAGTCGCCATGATTAGCAGAAAATATTACTTTAGGACTCCGCATGGACAGTTGCCTGTGGAGTCTAATTAACGAAAGCCACGTGGAATCTCAGTCTCATAGGAGAAAATAGGGAAAATAAATAAAATTTCGCGCGCGACTCAACCTGAAATACAACTCGATCAATTTCCCGACAACTTTCATAAAATTATTTTTTGTACAAGTTTTTGTATTTGTTTTCGAAGGACTTCTTCATTATACATATGTTCTAAATTTTATTATTTTTATATAGGTTATTAATAAATATAAGTTATGACATCTAAATAAATTATTTTTTCTCTATAACACACTAATAACAAACTAATAACACACTAGCAATACACCAATAACACAAATAACACATAATAACACATAATAACACACTAATAACACATAATAACACATAATAACACAATAATAACATATAATAACATACATAATAACACAATTAGACACTCCCTAGCCCGCGATATAACACGCGGGGAATATTCCCTGCGTGTTATACCGCAGGTTATAACCCCGTCCCACGTGTTATATAATCGCCTATAACACACCCCTAGTCTGTGGTATAACACGTGGGGAATATGCTCTGTGTGTTATACCTTGGGTTATAACGCCACCCCTCGTGTTATAAAGCCGCCCGGGCTATGGGAGTGCTATAGGGCGGTTGTATAACGTGTGGGGCGGCAATATAACCCGCGGTATAACACACAAAGAATATTCCCCATGTGTTATACCACGAGCTAGGGGAGTGTTATAGGGCGGTTGTATAACACGTGGGGCAGGTTATAGCCCGCGACAGAACACACATGGAATATTCCCCACTTATTATACCGCGGGCTAGGGAGTGTATAATTGTGTTGTTATGTGTGTTATTATGTGTTATTAGTGTGTTATTATATATTATTATGCGTTATTAGTGTGTTATTGTTGTATTATTAGTTTGTTATTAATGTGTTATAAAACAAAAATAATTTATTTATATGTCATAACTTATATTTATTAATAACTTCCATAAGGATAATAAAATTTAGGACAGATATATAATGCTGAAGTCCATCGAAACCAAACGCAAACCCGAAGAAATATTTCTTCCAAAAACCTTAGTTACATGCGTCCAGAGTTGTGAAATATTTCTCCAGCTTGCAATAAAACAGTAGTAACTCCATTGGGTGCGAAATAATTTTATGAAAGTGACAAGAAATTGATCAGGCTGTGTTCAGACCAGGTCGCGCGGAAAGTTTTATTTAATTTCTCTATTTTCATCTGTGGGACCGAGATTTCACGTGACTTCCGTTAATTGGACTCCGTAGCCAATTGTCCGTGCGAAGTCCTGATGTAATATTTTCTCCATGATTAGGCCTCCTAAAAGTGGTTGAAATATTACGGTTCATAGGATATATGTGTGGAACGTCTCTGATGAACCTAAATCCGCAGGATGTAAAATGTTAGGATAACAAAAAAAAAATTTAACGAAACAATTGCCCCATATTAAAGCATATCATTTTGGGAAGAAGACTAATAGATTCACAAAGATCTCATTAAGGCTGTCAAAATTCATGCCAACTTGAGCTAAGTCCTCCAAGATTCATGCCACCAACACATACTATATTGAGTGCATCGACCACAAACATAGCTAGCTCAACTAACTCGAGCCAAAAACAAATTTTGTGCAAATAGATGACCCTGCCGGCTTTGCATTAGTAAAACCCCATAGTCCAGAACAGTCCAAATTGACGGCCAAATACACGCTAGCTTGGCCCTACCTTATGTTCTATTCTTCGGCTTTCCCATCCTAATACATCTTATTCCAAGAATTAAAAATCATATACTTTAACTTTGATCAAGTGACGTGTTTTACTAGGTCAAATTCCTTGCAAAGCTCCTGACTTTGCCCTCATGCCATTGTTCAAACCCTGTCTTCTTGTGTGTGGCTTCCAAATACAAGCAGCTTTAGCAGTCTTTAACCAGCTTTAAAATAAGGAAAAATGGCCATCCTTTGCCTATGTTATCACCACACACTGCCTGTCCAGCATCTACCCGACAGCAACATTCTCTATAAAAGGATGTTATGCTAACGCTGTTGCCTCAAACCCATTATTACACTCTGTCCTTTACTTTCTTCCTCTTCTCCCTCTTTACTGGACATACAGCTTTTTTCAAGAGATGGAAGGAGAAGAACTTCTGAGCTCTCAGTTTCCTCCTGGGTTTCGTTTCCATCCCACAGATCAAGAATTGATCACGCAATACCTTTGGAAAAAGGTCTCTGGATCCTTACCTTCAGATTGGGCAATTATTGCTGACATCGATCTGTACAAGTATAATCCATGGGACCTGCCTGGTAATTTAAACTTCCATCGCATATAATTCTCTCAATACTTTTATGATCATGCATTAATGAATTATATATTGCAATTAGTATAGCAAAAGTTGGGAGAGTAGAGATTTTTGAGACATAAGTAGGCATTTATTCGAAATATAATATTGCTTTGCTATATGATATTTTTGCCAGATTAAAGAGCACTTCTAGTTTTATTACTCGAAGGATGCTATAATGAGCTTTAAAGTTATTTGACTTGTAAAAATCAGATTTTTATCTCAGAGAGCTTTAAGATTTCAAGTAATTCGTTTCCATGTGTTGGCTAATTAATAAAAGAAGCTGCTCCAATTTCCTGCATTTAAGCTCTATGCTCTTGTATCAAACGAAAATTTTCACACAATTTTATAATTAAACAATTTGAGCAAAAAAGATAAAAATTTATCCTGTCAAAGATTGGTATAAATCCACAGCTACAGCCAATCTGAAAGGTCAGCTTTAATGCTGTGTTGCTCTTTATATGATTTGAAGTAATGCCATTTTAATTTAATCAAATAGAGTTACTGGACAAATTTTAAATCAAACAATTAGTTAAATTATTTTGAATAAGTTTAATTTTTGTTTAATTAATTAAATATTACTATTTATATTATCAAATGTGTACTATCATACTATTGCTTAGAAATAAACTTGCTTAATGACAAAAGAACTATTGATAAGAGGTATTATTAATGATTTTCAGAATGATATACTATTAAACTTTCAGTAGCCAGCTTATCTCTTGCCCTGTGCATGTAGCAATAATTTGTCTCATGCAGTTTAAACTTATGCAACTCTTTGCTCTGCCTAAAATCAGAAATTGTTTGAAAAAGATCTCTTGACATAAATAAAAATGAAATTTCGTAGAATTAAAGTCCAAATTACTGAATATTCTTATTACAAAATCCCATAAATTAATAAAATCCAATGAACTAATAGCTTCCATCTATTCCACATTCGTAAAGGTCAATTAAGGGCTCGTTTGTTGCAGCTTATTTGCAGTTTATGCGTTTTCAAAACACAGTGTGTGGATTGTTTAGTGTGTTTTAGGTGTGTTTCAGAACAAGCGCGTGTTAGGGTTGTATTCGACGTGGACCGGGGGTGGTATCCCGCGGCCCGCGTATCTATCTACCTTTTTCGTGAAGCTTCCGAGTTAAAAAACCATGCAATAAATTCATTTTATCATCATAATCACTGCCTTAAAAAAATATTATTTTCTGTTTTATATCTCATTCAGAGAAGGCACTATTTGGTCAAGGAGAATGGTTCTTCTTCAGCCCACGTGAACGCAAGTATCCTAATGGTGCCAGGCCGAATCGAGCGGCTGCTTCCGGGTATTGGAAGGCGACGGGCACGGATAAGCCAATCTTAGCTGCGGGTAATGTCCAATGTATTGGCGTGAAGAAAGCTCTTGTCTTTTACCAGGGCCGGCCTCCAAAGGGCACCAAGACTGACTGGGTCATGCAAGAGTATCGTCTTCTCGACTCCATGGCCCCAACTCAAACTCAGAAGCAGAAGAGCTCTATGCGAGTAAGACTCTTGTTAAGAAAAATATATATTTTGTGTGAGAAAAATTTGCTTACGGTAAGACGTAGCGTACGTTAGGGAGGTTATTCAGAGGGTATTGGGGATTATATCTGCATTATACCCCCTTTAGCCTCCATGTAACCTACCTGTAACTTACAAATATATGAAAACAGAAGCGCGAAAATTATTAAAAGGTATAGGTAGGTTGAAGGGAGGTTACATGGGGTATAACGCGGATATAACCCCCAATATCTTCTAAATAACCTCCTTGACATGTCTTGCGTACGCAAATTTTTCTAAGTTTTTATATGGGAGCTCTTTCGTTATAAAATTTTAGGTGCATTTGCACTTATATGTCACAATTCTTATGTATTTACATATCTAACAGCCTATCATTCATATTTACATGCATACCACTCAAATGTTTAATATCACTAAAGATACAATCACCAAGCACGTAACTTTCTCATAATTTTATTGTTTGAATGCAAGCGGTCATATTGTCCATTTGATCCACTTTAGATGACCGAGACTGAATTTGTTAAAAAATTGAATTGTTTTGTTTAACATCTTGGATTCAATCTTAATACATAATAACTGATATGGGCAGAGTATATAAAAATATAATACATTTTTGGTGTCTAAAATATTAATTTAAACTACTCCGTTAGTTTTGTAATTGTCATTTCCTTTATGTTCGCAGTTGGACGATTGGGTTCTGTGTCGAGTTCGAATGAAGGGGAACACAGTAGGAGAAAATGACGAAATGTTCATGGAAAATTCAAATGTTCAGCCAGCTCAAGAGAATCATGCGCCGGTGAAAGACAAAAACAACTCCAGTGAATGGGGGGAACATTTGAAGTATCTATTGGAATCCCCCAGCGAAGGAAAGGAAACTAGTGGAGAAGGTTCCAGTCATGGCTTCATGTGGTCTTCTGATCATCTTAGCTGTGTCAATTATGGTGACGCACAGCAACAAGAACAAGCACATCGTTCAAATGATGGGTGGTACTCACAAACGGATCAGTTAGGCTCTTCTGACCAAGGATGCTATACTAAGTACTTTACACATTAATGATGGCTTTGTTTATATCTTATGTCTGGTGTTTTTCTTATGAATCTTTTCCTTTATTAAATTGCTTCTCTTTATATTTGTAGCTAAATAAAGGGAGTGGGAAGCAAGAAAGTGGGAGAAACTAATGTATGCTCCAAGCATTTATCTAATTTTTTTTTCTTTTTTTTTTTCTATTCCTATGTTTTGATTTATTTTAGTATGTAGAATTATACAGTTCTTATACACCTATATTGTCTTGCGTTGAACTGATCAGTGTTGTTTTGAGATGCCGATGGGGATTATATAAGTAGCTCATTATGAGTCTGGTTTAATTACTTCTAACATAGAACTCAAAAAGGTCAAAGACTTGAGTCGCTTATAACTGAATCTTATGTCACATATCTAATTTGAACTTTGATATTTTACATACATGCTACCTTAATGCATGAAAATGCGTATTTCACTTTTTGAAATTTAAAATGGTGATATTTTTCATGTGATATGAAATTTTTGGGGTGCTATAAAAGTAAAATGTAAAGTTTAAGTGTCATATATGTAAATGCATAGGATCAATGCCTCTTCAATTTCTGATCTAGATATAAATATGCAAGTTCTGGTGTTACATATATAAATATATAAGAATATATGGTAGGTATGTAAATGCTCTTTTATTTTTTGAATATACGAAATAATATTCTACCTAAAAATAATGCGTAAATCTATTACTTGATTGTATCTTCAAGGGAGATTGAAGCTTTGGAAGTTGAATCATTTCATGGCACAGTTCTCATATGACTTGTAATGCAGAGTTGAAGTACCTACTAATAGTTTTTCTAGAACGTTGAAAATTGAATTTGATGACTCAATTACGAACACTGTGTCCTAAGGTATGCAATAACATAGTGACAACATTAGATGTGTCCAAAAGTAGCCTTCTTTTTCACATCTCATCACATAATTTAATGAAAGGCTCTTTTCTCATTCGAACCATATTAATGCATTCAGAATCATTGTCAATGTATAATCTAGATAGAAAAGTTTGACATTGTATATTCCACTCAGGATTATACCTTTTGCTTTCTATCCCAAGCTTGTACAAAAAAGCTATCACCGTTGTTGCAATGATAGTAGTTGCCCCAACAATTCGAACCATTCTCAGATCTTCTTCAAAGTCAAACATATTGTATTGTTTCGTTATATCTTCAAATTTATCTTCCATCTTTATACTAGAATCAACAAACGTTGAACATTATTATAATTGTAATGATAACATATATATAAACAATATGTGTGTGTGTGTGTACGTTAAAATCATAAAGGCAAAAAAAATTAAAAAGTAGATCTAAACAAGATAGTATTGCGTACTATTAATTCAATTGAAATAATAAAAAGCATGCATGCAGTACAAGCATATGCGGGATAAGTAGCAGTCCATTATTTGGCTTAATGTGAAAAATAGTCAAAATTTAGGTGTGAGATATGTAGCATTAATAATACTGAGTAGCAATTAGTCAAACATATTGGATTGTTTTTGTTACTAATTTGTATGAGGTGTCTACTGATGTAAGAGTGACTCATCCTAATATTATTTCAGAATGAAGGGTAAATAGAAACCGAACACCAAAGTTCTGACTGACTTGTCCTTCGTTAATCAGCCACCCTTGTCGGCCCAATCAACCACTTATGTCTGCTCACTTGATTGACTGCCATCGACTCAATTAGTTCAACCAACTGTTTCTGCTCAATGTTGCATCATCACATGTTTAGTTTGCATTGCCTGTATTAGCATATTCACATCGCACACCCTGTCGTGCATCCATGAACGTATGTCCCCATACGCTTGTGGTAGGCGGTTATATTCCACTTTAGCATGACCCTTTGTGTCTATTTTGTGGTATCCCCATGTCACAGAGCACTAAAACCTTGTTGTTTGCACTTGCATAGTTGCATGATTGTTTGCATATTACTTTGATATGTTTGCACTGCATAGCTTTATGGTTTGCACTCGGGTCACTGTCTCCACAGCACACCTACCCCTCTGGGTCATTTTCTCCATGACACACATCCTCAAGGCCACTGCCTCTGCAACACACTCATTTGCACTTGTATTCTATGTTTTGCATGCATCATTCCACTTTGGCGGTGCATTTGTTATTAGTATATGCTTCAATATACTAGTGGTGCATGTTTGCCTCTTCCTCGATCATTCCAACTTCTCTAGAATGATCACATTAGCATAGATCTATCACATTTGCATGTGTCTTCTCCTATCATCTTAATGACGAAGCTAGCTCACTAATTGAGTGACCCTCCATTGGTCACACCGCGACAACTAGTATTGCCAGTGAGAATATCTCGGTGGGCAATACTACTTATTGCACTTGGTACCAGCATGTGTATGTTGTACTAAGGTTCTAAGGGATCTAATATGTGTCACCTAGGCTTTTCTTTCTACTAGGGCCCTACTTAAAGGTAGAAAAATTTTATATATTTTTATTATTTTATTCATCATATTTTTTCAAAACCAATTTTGAGATTATTTGCATCCCTATCATAGACTATTTCTATGATCATCCTTTAAAAAAAAATTCCAAAGTTTTACAAAAATAAAATTTAGCGGCACATATTAGAGTCCTTAGATCCTTAGGAAAGAGCCAGTGACGACGACCCCGTCAAAACATACACCAGCCTTCTAACATAAACCAAGCACTCATTTAGATGCTGTGTTTGGACACTTACATTAGATGTTTTGCTAGACTAAGGATTAGGATGCTATGTAGTCTCTGTCGGTGACCTGACAATTGTTTTATGTTGATGTGATTGCCCTAATTAGGCACCATTTTTGTTCTTTTGGTGTACTTGCGCGTGCCTTTTTTATATTCATGGTAATATATTTTGGCGGTCTTTAAAAAGGGGCCATGTCATATATATGCACACACACACATGTATAATAAAATGAGGGAGCAATGTAATGATTATTATTAACCCTTTTCTGGAGGCACTGTTTAGCTTCCCCACCTAGTATGGCCCAGACATGTTACATGTTTGCTTGACTTTACCACTGACATTGTCTTCGTGTATGTCAAGTCTTTCTTTATTTTTCCTGATGTTCTTTTTAGAGTCCTAGTAAGAGTATGTATTACAAATAAGGTACAAGCATGAATTTCGATGTGTCAGGCAGACTTAACAACGTGACGGGGACCAAGAGTTGTTTGCTTGTATCCCGTAACTTAATTCTAAATCTCATTCACGAATATAGTTAGGAACGGATGTGTATATGCGGAGTCCGACTGCATTTTTCTTTTATGGGAGTTTTTGTGGACTCAATGACACTGGTCTTGTGTTATATTTGGCTTATTTCTTCCTACTTTCTTGCATGTCTGCATGCTTGTATTATTTTTCATTATTTTATTCTTGTTTGTGTGGGATGTTAAAAAAATTACAATTTAGGCTCTTCTAAGGACCTCAAAATTATAAATTTTTTAACTAAAAAATTCTATTAAAAATTTCAAGACTAATTAATATTTAGGATTAAAAGAATCAAGATTTTAAAAACTGACTTTTGTTTTCAAATGGGTTGCATATCATAAACATTTCCCAAGTCATTTACATAAAACCTCCATGCTTAAGACTTGAATAAACATATGCATCATTTGCATGTTCCGATGAGAAACACTGGTATTTTCTCATCCCAATTGGCCCAGCATAGGTTTCTACTTAGTTGGTTGTTTAGCAACGTTTGGATCGTTAGAAGGCTCCCCAACCCAGATGGGGCATAAGTCCTTTTGTCAAAAAATATATCCAAATTTGTAGATGAACCTCTCATTCTCTTCCTTTTTAACTGCATCCATGCCACATTGGTGGGTATAAATCCCACCTTTTGGAGCTCCATTTGTTAGTCATAGAAATTAGTTTTGTTCCTCTGATGTTAGGGTATCGACACAATTTTAGGCGGGTTGTCCTGCTTGGTCGACACTATTTTGGTTGAAGACTTGCCCGTTGGAAGATGTCAGCCAATGGAATCAAAATTCTATCGCCCGCTTTGGAAAGATATATATATATATATATATATATATAGTTTTAGAATAATATGAAATTAAATTGATCTCATATCTTTCAAAGTTTAGATGAAAGAGCACTACACCTCAAGCTATGTATCTATCCCTAAAGATAAACACAAGACTTGGGGGTGAGACTCGATCAAATAAACTAAGAAATATATGACATATGTTTGGTCTGCAAAGCCATTTTATTATAAGCCGATAAGTTTCCCTATTTAATACGAAAAATTAAATAGAGTTTATATTAAGTTGGGTTCGAAAAAGTTTTCTATAAGGGCAAACCCCTATAGTTTATTACATATTAGATAACCAAAGTCACCTAAGAAAAATCTCGATAAAAATCAAGGGATATTGTCTTCAAGAATTTCAAAAGGATCAGACTTTTAAAAGATATTGGACAAAGAGGTGTGAAAGGGAAATGACTCAAATTTGAAACATTTTATTTTTGAATTTAAAGGAAGAAGAACTAGGGGACGTCATAGATCCTGAAGAGAACCATGTTGACTTCTCAAGCTATCCTACTATTTGACTTTAATTTAGGGGAGAAATATTTAAGCATTTCATCCTGTCAATTTTATTAATTAGGGCTTACATTCGTGTAAAACGATCACACAAATAGCTTGGAAGATGTGAGGATTTAAGTTGCGACGAACGACAACTTCAGAATCCTAAAACGAGTTAGGACTTATATTGTATAGCAGAGTTATACAAAGGCCTAAAGAAAAGTTGAGGATTTATATCGCACAAGCAAACAACCTCGAAGTCCTATGGATTGTTGTTTACATCTAATGACTGATTTAGCTGGTGTAGACAGGTTTTGTTGTTGAAGATGCTCATGCTACCCACAATGCTAGCTCCAAGCTCCTCGTCGTAGCAAGTTTAAGTTTTCTAATATGTCAAGTCCTGATTTTAAATCAAGTGTTTCTCAAGGTTATGGTTATTTAGATATTATGGGAGATTTTAAAGTTGATTAGAGCGACATCGGTTAGGATCCTACGGTTCCCTCGTTCCGGCACCACTATTTTCTTTCAGATTCACTTAGTCCAAATGAATTTACTAAACTCAACTCAATGAGTTCGATACTTTCATTTAGACTGTTGGAAATCTCGTTAACAACCGTAGGTTACCTTCTCTTAGGGATTCCTGATCATCAAAGACATTTTTAATTTAATTGTAATTTTTATTTTGTAGTGCTTGTGATTAAATTTTGAGTTATCTTATATTTTTAATATTGTGGCGGTGAATTTTATCTTGTTTTATTTTAGTTTTGGTTTCAGTTTCAGTTTTGTGGCTATCCTAAAAGTTTCAATTTTGACATGCAGGGTGACATTATTAGTTAACATGCAAGTTTATAAGCACAAAAAGTACAGTAAAAAAAGTGCAGGAAAAGAAGATACTGTAAACTATAAAAGCTTACCTGTTGAGTCTTCTCGTTCCTCCATCTGAAACTATAGTAACTTTTGGATTAAACATTTATAATTTGCAGGAAAGTAAAGCCTATAGATAGGTTCGTCACAGACCTACCGAATTCTATGTCATAACTTGGTATGTCATAACTTGATGTCATAACTTGGTGGGTCCTATTCATTTAAATGTATAGATGATTTCTCAAGCAAGGCATAATGATTTTAATTTTGCTTCAAGATATTTAAAAGAGTATGATAAAAGTCCAGGGACCAGGCCCCGGGCGTCTCACAATCCCTTTAAAAGTCCCGAGTTTGTTCAAACTCATTATGTTTCTTAATAACTCATCTTTATCATTCCCTTATGCTTAATGAATTGATGTTCTAGCCAACCCTAAGGATGGGGTAATTATCATTTGATATTTTATTTATAAATTATGTAAGTGAAAGTCTTTAAGATGCGAATTGACTTAATTATAAAGCTTAGCCTGTTTGACTTCATAGGAATGGGCTTGTAAAGTTTTAAAAATTTCAAATTAATCATAGTTCATTTTCTAAAGCTCATGAGAGAACATTTGATTAAGCATAATTCAGTACTAAGTCCCTAATGCTTTATAAGTAGATTTGTAATTTTAAGAAAAAAATTTTAAAACATTTAAGTTCTTAATCATTATCCTGAATCATACACCATTAATTGGGGTTTAAAATTAGTGAGTTATGATTTTCCAAAATCAAATCCTCACCTTAATATCTTCTTATTTAATCATTCTTCCAAACTTCATTAATGTAAGGAATTGCAAATTTATCTTTAATAAGATCAAAGTGAGATTGGTTGCTACCATTTATCCCTTTTATGTCTCAATCATCAAGACATGTCTTTTAAGATCATTTATTACCCATTTACCCTTTGATTAATCCTAAAATTTAATTAAGGCTTAAATTCAAAAATTATTCTTTTGCCCCTAGGACTTGACAACCCATAATTCATTAAATAAAACTCAAATGACTTTGAAAATTTTATGTTACCCCACTCAAGAGTTAATTAAAATATCAGAGGAGAAAATACGATTTTTCTGAATTTGTTTAATTTTAAAATTATTTTTAATGCAAAAATAAGGATTTTTAATGAAAATTTAATAACTCAACAAAAACAAAACCTTTGTCCTTAAGAAAATTATTGGAGGTTTACCAAGGTTATATGACCACTTAGATCAATTTTTCATGATTTTTAGAGGTTTAATTTAATTATTAGAATTATTTATTTTTTAGTATTAATTAAATATAAAATATTATTTAAGTGGAAAATTAAATTTTATATTTTTCTTAAATCTCTATGCATCCAAGGAACCCAAAGAGACAAATTTCATATCTTTTTCATTTTCATTTTAATTATTAGAATTATTTTAGTGGAAAATTAAAGAAAATTCATTTTAAGCCTTTAAAAATTAATTTTTTGACATAGAAAATTAGGAAAATTATTTTAATTAGTTTAAAGTGATCAGCAAGTCAAATGTGACATTTTAGTGTGTTTTTTCAATTCTGCAATGTTGACCTCACTTTTGGTTGAGGTCTAGAAACTTCTTTAGTAGCCAAGGTCTAGCCATAGGACTTTCCTATAGACTAGTCTTAGAAAACTAGAAAGGGTACCCTCACCATTAGAAACTCAAAACTCTTCTCTTTACTCAACTTGAAGTTCCACATATTGGTCATAACCTCTAATATTT
>NW_018164908.1:78775-79701 GCF_001263595.1 Phalaenopsis equestris
TCTCTAGTCAGAGATCTTAATTTTCTAAGTTCTTAAGAATTTTCTGTTCAAATAATTATAGAAAATTGCATATGGCTTAGAAAATTCTACAAATATTTATATGAGTTCTCTCTGGCTAGAGTAGTGTTAGAAAATAATTTTATAGTTTTTAAAAATCAAAACATCATTATTTTAAGCAAACCCCAATTTGCTTAAAATATTTAATTTGGAGAATATAAAGATCAAAATCATTTAATTTTTTTTCTTCACTGTGACTAATAAGTCAACGAATTCACCATAAAAATTTCAAAGGATTTTGAGATCATTTAATATTTTTAATTGGTTTTTAAAGATCATTATTAAAGTTAATACTTAAACGATTTTTAAAAAATCAAAATACAACTAAAAAAATTATCAAACTTAGTTTTTTGAGTTCTCTGATACCAGGAGGATTTAATAAAAATAAAAATATATTTAAAATAAAAACTTAATTTTTAAGCTATTTTTAATAATTAAAAATAATAATAAAAATAATCATAAAATATTAAACTCATGGAAATATTCCAAAAATTATTTCCTAAACACTTAGGAATCATTGGAATATTTTTCCAAGGTCTAAAAATAAAGATATCTATTTTTAAAACTTTAAAATGATTTTTAAGGATTAAAAATAGAATTTTCACAAAAATAATTCTAGAAAATCAAATAAAAATCATAAAAATACAAATAAAATTTCTCTGGGTTCTCTGACATTAGAGAATTTTTCCAAAAATATAAAACATATTTTTCAACTTATAAAATATTTTATTTTTATTAAAATCCCCAAAACTTCAACTAATTTTAATAAATTACAGATAATTCAAAAAATTATGAAATTTTGGCCAAATGACTTTCTGGTCTAGGGCTAGCTCATATAAAAAATTTCAAGTGATTAGGAATTGTCTTAA
>NW_018164908.1:79815-80055 GCF_001263595.1 Phalaenopsis equestris
AAACTTTGGGCAAAAGGCTTTTCTGTCTAGGGCAAGCTCACATAAAAATTTCAAGTGATTAAGAGTTGTCTTGATCATCTTTTGAAATTTTCTTTGAAAATGCATATTTTTGCATAAAAATAATTATATGAATTAAATTAAATTGTCATAGGAACTCAAAGTCGTTTGTCTATTGCAACATAAATCCTCAAAGACATCTTTTAGACATTTGTACAATCTTGTTTTACAATCTAAGCCCTA
>NW_018164909.1:0-625 GCF_001263595.1 Phalaenopsis equestris
TCCAGAGTGATCGAAATGTTCTTTCATCCTCCAATTTAAATGATCAAAGAAAATGAAGATATTATTAATTGCATTCATCACGTTTTGTACCTCCTTTTCAAATTTCTTGATTCGGTGCAGGATCACCAAAAACTTAGCCGGAACTAAGGGTTGAACTGGCAGTAATTCTGAGAAGATTGATCAACTATCGTAGCCATGTCATTTTTATCTTCAAATGATGGGAATCTTTCAATTGGGTTCAAAGGTTTCCAATGTAGCAGTACCTTTTCTCAGTTTTCATAGGATACTTGGGACTGACTGCAAAGTGAAAAGTGAGAAAATTATGGAGGAGAGTACAAGCCCATAAGTTGATCCGTGAACGATCAGGCCTAAAACTGACTTCACAATTATAGATCCAATATCGATCGACAGTCCTTTTTGGATGCAGTAATTCAAAATGGTACTTTCTTTAGAAACTTTACCAACCTTTATTGTCGGTAACAATTTCGCAGAAATGAAGAAGTGTCAGTGTTTAGAGACGAGATTCAAAAGTGTTGAAGAAAAACTAACATACCCGTACTCTCGCATTTCCCAATCGTCGGTTTCATCCATCAAATACTGGTAAATTTCATTCATCTGGTTTCTC
>NW_018164909.1:1140-1762 GCF_001263595.1 Phalaenopsis equestris
AAACTCCCGCCTCTCACCGGTCTCACCGCCGGCGGCCTCGTGGGCGCCGTCGGCGCGCCTCTGTATTAATTTTATCTGAACTCTTGGGAAAAACCTGCCGTCGACGCCGTTGAGGGCGCCGTCGGCACCCAAGGCAAAATTTTCACAGTTTCGCTCTGGTCCGAATGCGTTTCAAATTTTCTTTATTGATCCAATTTTTAAGATGTTTTAAGGATAAATAAGAGTAGTAGAGCTTAATACTACTATAAAATAGTTATAAATTCAAATAACAACTACTATAATTGTGAATAAAGTAAAGATAAATATGGGTTGTCTCTCATAAAGCGCTTGGTTTAACATCGTTAGCCCGACCTATTCAGGTGTTATTCAGGTTGATTGAACATTAAGACCTCTTTAAAATTTGGTCTGTTACCCTCATAATATGGTTTTAATCTATGTCCATTTACTTTAAAACTATTTTCCATTTTCTGATCTTCAATTTCAACAGTTTTGTAAGTATAAACTTAAGTCACAGTAAATGGCCCTAACCAACGAGACTTCAATTTTCAGGGGAATAACTTCAGCCTTGTATTGTAAAGCAAAACTTCTTGTCCTGGTTCAAAGTTCTTTTGGTTAATCTTCC
>NW_018164909.1:1772-3642 GCF_001263595.1 Phalaenopsis equestris
ATCATGCCGTAACTTTAGCTTTTCCTTATAAATTCTGTCATTATCATAAGATTCATTTCTCAATTATTCCAATTCATTTAATTGTAACAATATCTGAATATATTTATTCCTAAAATGGGATCTTCCGTCAGTAATAATCATCTTAGGCATTCCGTATCTAGTGAAAATATTTTTCATTAAAAATCTTGAAACACTTTTAGCTTTACAACGAGGTAAAGCTTGTGTTTCAATCCACTTAGAAACATAGTCCACTGGAATTAATATATTTAAGTTCCCAAATGAAGGAATAAATGGTCCCATGAAATCTAATCCCCAAACATCAAAGATCTCAACATCTAATATGAAATTTGGAGGCATTTCATTACTTCTAGATATATTGCCTACTCGTTGACATCGATCACAAGTTTTTATGTATCTATAAACATCTCTAAAGATAGTAGGCCAATAAAATCTAGCTTGTAAAATTTTATAAGCAGTTTTATCAGTCCCAAAATGTCCTCCAAATTCAAAATCATGACATTTTTGAATGATCAGCTCAGTTTCCTCATAAGGTACATATCTTCTTATGATCAGATCCTTACCTTGTTTATATAAATAAGGCTCATCCCAAAAATATGCTTTCGCATCATGAATGAATTTCCTTTGTTGTTGCAGTGTCAGCATAGGTGGCAAAATATCACTTACAATATAGTTAACAATATCAACATACCATGGTACTTTCTACTCATTAATATTATAAAGTTGTTCATCAGGGAAACTGTCGTAATTTCATTGTGTGCATCAGATAATTTATGGTTTTCTAATCTTGACAAATGATCAGCAATTTGATTATCAGTTTCTTTTCTGTCAATAACCACAAGATCAAATTTTTGCATCAAAAGTATCCATCTAATCAACCTTGGTTTGGCATCCTTCTTTTGCATTAGATATTTAATAACAGAGTGATCAGTGAGCACAACATATTTAGCTCCAATTAAATAAGATCTAAATTTATCTAAAACATACACAATGGCTAATAACTCTTTCTCAGTAACAGTATAATTAATTTGTGCATCATTAAGATTTTTACTAGCGTAGTATATAACTTTAAAAATATTTTCATACATTTGTCCAAGGACAACTCCAATAGCATAATCACTAGCATCACACATCAGTTCAAATTGTTTCTCCCAATTAAGTGAAACTATAATAGGGGCTGTGATTAATTTTTCCTTTAATAACTCAAAGACATTTAAACAGCTTTCAATAATTTCAAATTTCTTGTCCTTTTCTAAAAGTTGGCATAGAGGTTTAGTAATTTTTGAAAATTCTTTGATAAAATGCCTGTAAAAACCAACATGTCCAAGAAAACTCCTAACCTCTCTTACATTAGTAGGAGGTGTTAGTTTAGATATAACTTGAATTTTTCCAGGGTCTGCTTCCATACCATCTTCCGAAATTTTTTGCCCTAACACAATTCCTCCTACAAGCATAAATTAACATTTCTCCTAATTTAAAACTAAATTAGTTCATTCGCATAACTCCAAAACTTTTTAAGATAATTTAAACATGCGTCAAATGATGTTCCAAATACAGAGAAATCATCCATAAATACTTCCAATCCATCATCAATTAATTTACTAAATATGGACATCATACATCTCTGCAATGTTGCAGGTGCATTACATAATCTGAAAGGCATTCTTTGAAAATCAAAAGTTCCAAAAGGACTAGTAAATGTTGTCTTTTATTGATCCTCAGAAGCAATAGGAATTTGATGGTAACCGGTATATCCATAAAAAAACAAAAATATTTGTGCCCAACAAGTCTATCTACTATTTGATCTAAAAAGGGTAAAGGGAAGTGATCTTTCTTGGTGGCAGTGTTTAAT
>NW_018164909.1:4788-5542 GCF_001263595.1 Phalaenopsis equestris
AAAATTGATAGAGGCATAAGGTTAATGCTGGCTCCCAAATCACATAAAGCTCTTCCATATAATTTTTCACCGATAGCACACGGTATAGTGAAACTACCAGGATCTTTTAATTTTTCAGGAAGCTTTTTCTGAATAATTGCACTACACTCTTCGCTAAGTGCAACAGTTTCATTCTCCGTGAACTTCCTTTCTTTGTTCAGAATATCTTTCATAAATTTCACATAATTGGGCATCTGCTTTAAAGCTTCTACAAAGGGAATATTCACAGTTAAATTCTTAAGAATTTCTAACAATTTTGAAAATTATTTATTCTGTTTATGTTGCTTCAATCTTTGAGGAAACAGTGATAGAGGTTTTTCCACAGTAATTTTCATTGGTATAAATGGATACTCTAAATCTGGGTATTCATGATTCTTTTCTTTTTTGGTATCTACTTTCTCTTTTTCAGTTTCTATTTCTTGTTGCACTCTTGTCTTCAATTCTTTTCCACTTCGTAATTGAATCGCCTTGATTTGCTCTTTTTCTTGATCTTCAGGATTTGGTTCCATAGTACTTGGAAAAGCTCCTAATGTTTGGTTACTAAGCGCAGTAGCGATATGCCCTAATTGGTTCTCAATATTCTTAATAGCAGTTCCTTAATGTTGTAATTGATTTCTTTGAATCTGTAATTGATTTCCTTGATTCTGTAATTGTTGACCCATGTTTAATATCAGCTCTTCCATAGATAACTTCTTCTCCTTAATTTGAGTATTAC
>NW_018164909.1:8939-12089 GCF_001263595.1 Phalaenopsis equestris
GCCCCCCCCGAGCCCGCCGCCGGCGGCCTCAAGGGCGCCGTCGGCGGGGTTCTGAATAATTTTGTTTTGTAGCCTCGGAAAAAACTCGTCGTCGGCGGGGTCGAGGGCGCCATCGGCGGGCCAGGTCTAAACACCACAATATCAAATCTCCACATTTTGGTCCTTTTCACTTTAAATTTGCTTCTTTTTGCATCTTTTTGCTCCAATGACCCTAATTCATCATTCCTGCAACAAAACATCAAAAATACATTTCTTTAAAGTGCAATATCATTAAAAATAGTATAAAATAGGTGTGAAAATCTCAACATGTTTTCCTTTGGTCAATAAGATAAGAAATTTAGAAAGCTTTACAGATCATATTGATGGGTATAATAGAAGGAAAAGTGATTATGAAGAGAAATTTCATTCATCTCCAAAAAACCTCATTAGGGGTAACCAAGGACTGCAATTTCCTCCATATCCTAGATACACTGATTATGAGTCTGCAGATGTATGGAATAATAATGATTCTGATGATGAGGAGGAGGAGGACTGATTTATTTTTTATGTTTGTAATATGTGATGGACTATATGGTTTGGACTTGCTACATTTCATTTGTGTACCTGTTTAGACCTTGTGATGTGTGAAACTTTTATTTTGTTTAATTTTATTGTTTATTGTGATGTTGTGTTGATGTTGTGTTTTGTTAGTATTTTGTTTTTAAATTCTAGGGTAGTAATTGTTGTTGTGTGTTGATTGTTATGTTTTAGTTAGATATGATTGAACTTCTTTCTATGTCTTGTGAAAAGTTAAAAAACTTGCTAACTTTAGTTTTAAATTTTAAACTTGGAAAACTGTTACCCTGTATTTTTCTTTTATCTTGTTAGTGTGTTTATTTTTATGTTGAGATTGGAAATCAAAGTTAGTGTGTTAGTTTGTTTTTATATTTGTACCCACTACTTAGAAGTCTATTGAATCTCTACATGTTGAATTGAAATGAAAATGATAGAAAATTGATCAAAAATAAATTTACTCTTGTTTTTAGTTTTATACTTGTATATGGGTATAAAAATTCTTGCAAGCATGTTATTTCAAATTTTCATTCCTGACTGTTTAATCTTATTTAAAATTTATGTTGAGGGGATGAAAAATATTTTCAAAACTTGAATTTTATTTGTTCTCAAATGTGCTACAAGTGAATTTGATTTGAAAAGAAAAATGATCATGTATATGAAGTTATATTAGGGAAGTAAAATTTGATTATAGAAATGAGTAAGAAAATTTTGTTAAAATTTTGAGTGATGAAGAAAAACTTTCAGTTAAAAATTTTTAGTGTAGAAAATGTTAAATAAAGTTGTAACTATATTTAGTAAGAAAAATTGTTTTTTTGAAAAATTTTCAAAATTTAGACTTTTATTTTTAATAATTAAATTTCTTTTATTAAAAATAATTTTTAAAACTATGATTATATTTATAAGTAAAAGATTTATATCAGGACTTTGCCTTAGGAAAGGAAAAGTGAAATTCAAAACCATTAAAGGCCTATCCAGATATAGTAATCCTTGCGTGAAAAAAGAAAGAAAAGAAAAAGAAAAAAAAAGAAAAAGAAAAAGAAAGAAAAAAAGTAAGGGAGGAGAGAAGCTTGAGGATTAATGCCTAATAAAAAATTAGTTCCACATTTGAACTTTTTAAAGTATAAGACTGGAGAAACTCTTAAGCTTAAGGATATAATATGGTAAATCAAATTATTTTTAACTAAAAATTTTTAAGTGGAGATAATAGAAGGACTAAATTCTATATTTAAAAAATCTACAATATTTTTGAATTAGATAAAAACTCATATTTTCATATTTCTTAACATTAAAAATTTCTAAACTTTAAGTTGATCTCAATTACTAAATATTTTTTTTCTAAATTCGACTACTATAATTCTAAATCTAAATTTTAGTAACTCCTAAAGAAACTCATTAACATAATCATACTTATTTAGTTTTTAAATATTGAAGTGTCACTTGAGGACAAGTAACATTTTAAGTTTGGTGGATTTTGATATACCTAAAATATATAGTGTTTTTAAATACATTTTCATACCTATTTTTGAGATATTACGTTTTAATGGAAGGAATTTGTGTGTTTTTCTTTCAGGTACAAGTAAAAAAGGTAAAAAATGCCAAAAGGAGTGAAAAAGGATCCAATTTAGAACAAAGAGGTGAAAATTGTGCCAAAGTACCTAAGTGCCAGAGACCCCGCTCTTAAGTGTCAGAGGCAGTTATGTGACGATTTACTTCATTTTGCAAAATTTTGAAGGGACATTTGAGACACCTATTGGCTAAAGATGGCGGTTATTACCACTAGAAAAGAAAATATTAACAAAAATATGGTTATAAGACTTATGAAAGAAGGCATCCTTTGGAGAATACATCAAATTGAGACACATTTTGAAGAGTTATCAAGGCACCTCTTGGAGATATATAAAAGAAGGAAATAGAGACTTGTTGAAATGTGCTTGAAAGTCCAGGAAAGGGGGAGTTCTAATGGAAAGGGGGAGTTCTGAGAAGAGTCAGAAATAGTTTTGGAGAGGTTTTTAGGCACCATAAATTTACTTTATCTTTTTTATTTTTTAGTTTTATTTAGAAAGTAAGAGTGTTGTAAAAGAGAAGAGATTCAAAGGAACTTTAAGAGTTTTGTGGAGGATTTGGGATAACTTTTTATCTTTTGTTTTAAACTACTTTTGGTTTTAATTGAGACTTCTTGTTGGTTTGACAATGATTTCAACTTTAAATCTAAAGTGTGGCTTTATTTTCTCCATGGATTCTGAGTAGTTTTCTTTATCTTTCTCCTTAAACTGATAAGTAATTAAAGTGTTGGATGGAAGTTCTGGAGAGTATTGATCTTTAATGTTGGAAGAAGTTGTGATGATTTAAATCCATGTATTTCATTTACTTCTTGATTTGACTTATCCAATTGTTAAAATTTGTTGTGAGAACATGTAAGAACCGGGCTGGTATTGTCTCAAAAAGAATCACATGAGGTTGACATGAGGTTGTGTGAATGATAATGTAATTCATATGATTTAGTGCAAATAAATAGAGAAATAATCTTTGTAGTGTGTAGAGTTAGAGGACTTTAAAGTGACAGGTTAAAGCCCCCAACTTGGTTTATTATTTTAG
>NW_018164909.1:12127-20819 GCF_001263595.1 Phalaenopsis equestris
AGAATTGAGGGAACTCTAGAGTGGAACTCTAGAGTGAGAGCTAGTATCTTCCCTGCCTAGCCGGTCTTCAGAACTATTTAAACTTTAAATTAGCTAATGTTATTTATAGCATCTCTAGTAAGGGTAAAAAATATTATTGCTCCTATTTTACACAACACAATTTACATACTTTCACAACATAATTCCTATACTTATTACTGACTCATGATAAGGAGAAAAATATTTTAATATTAAGTGCTTTTCTTTTACATAAACTCAAGTTATCTTTAGATGTCAAAATATCATGTCAAAATATCAAAAATACAAAAAAGAATTGAATTTTACCTACTATGAAAATATCTATAGTTTAAATAATTATTTTTTTTAAATAGAAGGTTTGTTGATAAATAATGCATATCACTTATTTTTCATGTGGGTTCGATATTCATGTTTTAATAAAAAAGTCCTATATTACTTGATAACAATACGTATACTTGCGTAGTATCCACATATAGTTTTTTTAAGAAAACCGGTGTCGACACCAAGAGCTAAAGTACCATGGTAGCATTTCGGAAATATACACGAAAGAGGAGTGCGGGAGTTGTCGCCTGCAAGAGCAGCAGCGTAGGTACGTCCTGAGGCCATAAACGAAAACCAGAAATGAGTAGAGGAGAAAAGAAACGAAGAGAAGCGAAGAGAAAAGCCGGGAGGAGAAGAGCTACATGAATCGCCATGGAATCACCTTAGGAAGCAAAAACCCTAGCGGACCGCCAAACGAAAACAGATATATGTATATATATATATGTGTATACATATATACATGTATATATATATAGATGTATAGCACAAAAATTCCTTGCTAACAATTTTCCACAATAAAAAAACTATGAAGCTTAGAAATAATATTATATCTTTTAGTCATTTTGAAGGAAAATCTATTTATGAAGCATGACAACGATTTAAAGAACTCTTAAGAAAGTGTCTACACCATTTTATGAAGCATGGGAACATGATTTGTGACTTACCTTCTGTTTCTCTTTCTTCTGCGCCCGTTATTCCTCTCATCTGATCAATGCTATATTTCTTAGGAATAAACCAAAAGACATTCTGAGATTCAATACCCACTTTCTGTAGGGACTTCTAGGATCATTTTTCTGTAAGTTCTTTGGATCTTCCTCTTCCATCCTCTATGGAAATTGAATGTGAGAACTTCCAGAGCATGCGTTTGTTCTCTTCTACCACTTCATTTACAAGTCAATTTCCTGTGTTATAATAGTCCACGAACAATATGAGACCCGATAATAAAAAAGATTTCGACACAAATACAAATAAAACTCACTAGCTTTGACTTTTCCTCCTCTAGATGTAGCCTCCATTCGTTGCTATGAACAGTTGTCCCTATAAGCAATTACTTATTAATATTCTTGCTTGTCGCTCATCACCTGCCATCACATATCATTTTCCTGTTATATTTCAATCAAATATCATAATGTTTTAATAATTTGATTTTTACCAAATAAACAAAATTATATTTTATGATATTAAAATTTCTTTTGTGATACTCTTAAATTACATACAGAAATATAATCCCCAATACAACAAATTTGATTGGATCTCACACTAAATTTTGGGAAAAATATTAATGCATTAGTTAGAGAAAATTATTATATTTTCTTGAGTGTACATGTACTTTATACCAGCTCAAGTATACTTTTACTAACACATATTTCTTTAGTTGTAAAAATTCTTAAAAATAAAGGAAATTTATGTGCATACCATCCAATTCTTATGTATTTATACATCAAATACCTAAACTTTCATATTAACATTTATAAGTGCTATAAATTTATGCATAAAAATATATTTTATTTCTAAAAAGAAAAAAATATTAATGTTTTGTGGTTTTTTATATACATAGCACCCTAAACATTGTCATTTACATACCTCACACCCAAAACTTATGATTTACAAATAAAACACCCCGTGGAGTCTCTATTGTCTGTTCAGTTGGCATTCCATTCCACTGCACAAAAATCCTTCTCCACCACGGCTTTTTCTTCAGAATTAAGCTTCGTCTTCAACGGCTTCTGCGACACCATCCTTCGCCTTAATGGTGATGGTGGGATTGAGTTCAATGGTTCATTTCGACTCATAAATTTCACAAAAAGAAAAAAAAAACGAGGCCCACTTCGTATAGTGCGCCATTGAAGCGGCGCCTTATATGCTAATTTGGTATGGCTACATCAGAAGGGAGAAAGTGATAAAATTTCTATAGTGGACGCAGAGGCTTATTGTGGAAGGAAAGAGGTTTGGATTCAGATCCTAGCTGGATTTTGGGATCCTGATTTTCTATTTATTCAAGTGCGAAACTTCTTAGCTGTTCAATTTCAATCAAAAATAAGGAAAAAATCAATACAAATGATAAAAATAAGAGGATGTGAACTCCCATGGGTCTAAACTAAGAAAGAAATCAATACAAAATGATAAAAATAATAGAATATGTGCTCCCCTAACATTGCCCCTTTCATCAACCTCATTGTTATCATCCCAAGCCAGTACATTGGCCTCTTCGACATCCCAATAATGGCGATCCTAGCAACCATATCATCGCCGACGAGCTCGACACCATCCGAAATAGGAAGTTTAGTGACATCAATGACAACCACATATGGAATAAGGAATCATCTTCTTTCTCCATCTGCTCGATGAATACTAGAGAAGAATGTGCCTAGCGGAGTAGAGACAGTCTCACTAAGGTATTCTTCGTGGTAATAGGAGGTTTTGTGTGCCTTTTTATAAATCATAAATTTTGAGTGTGAGATAATGTGCATGCCCGTAAATCTCCTGAAGGCTGGGGGCAACCGAATGACACGTGTCAGTTACTGGTTGCATCCACTGGTGAGAGGCAACTACAGTCTATGCTATGCTTGCTTGAGAGAAAAAAAAAGAAAAAAAAGAAAGAGATCTAGAAAAGGAACGGCAATAAAAAGGTTCGATTCTAGACGAAGGGAAGAATTGTTCGGTCTGGCTGCGTCGCCTTTTCTTCTCGGTGTGAACCACCGCCAAGTGGTCGGGAAATTATCTGAGGAACGCCGGTGGTGAAGTTCCGTTCGATTGTCGCCTCGCATCTCGCGACTTGGAGTGTCGGAGTTAGGGTTTGTCGTCAGACGGGTGAAGCGATGATAACCCCCGCTTTCGGGAAATGAGCCTTGGGATCGTTGTTGGATTCGGGGTGCGGTAAGTCAACGGCCACGATTTGGTCTCCTGATGGAGGGAAGTAGCACCTCAGGCGGTCTTTCTCAGGTATAATTTCTACTTCCCACTGTGCTTTACTTGCTGGTCTGGGGCCGTACTTTCACCTTGACGACGTTTTTTTTTTTTTTTCCTTTTCAATGAATTTAGTTATGTTCCGCGCGGTTTTCGTTTGTATGTTAGGTCGCGGGAGAGGCTACGTTTGATTTTTTTGCTTCTGTTTTCTTTTATGGAACGGTTAAGGTTTCCTGAGATGGATATTATTTTGTGGCTCGGGGACAGTTTCGGTGGCTAGTGATAGTTTGAGCGGAGGTCCTCTCGTACTTGCGCTTTGATGATATTTTCGCCATTATGTTTCCAGGCGCTTTTCGCTTTGTTCATGTAAAGTTTCCGACATTGTGATTGCCACCGACAAGCTGAAAGGCTATTTTTGGCTTGACCAAATTGTTTTGTTTTGTAGACAAGTTGGTGGGACCAATTGCTAAGATTTCCATCATCTCTTGCAAGAAAATATTGCAATAGGACTCCAATGCTATTTCGCCACATGTAAGTGGCAGCCCATTAAAAAATAAAAATGAAAAAGGTGTATCTATTGGTGCATGACCCGACCCTAACCAAGTCAGCTCATAGTTTCGAAAACAAAACCATTTGCTCCTCTTTAATCTCCATTTTCTTCTATCACCATTGGGAGGGTTTTACAGAACGATTTTCACCTGCGATTTTGATAGCTAGAGTTTGGTTCATTTGAAATCCCTCGCATTGTCGATCGTCAGACGAGAAGCTTTCGTCGTCCATTTATTTCGTTATGTAAGTCTTGTGATGTTGAGATTTTTCCGAAACAAGTATTTCATAAGGATTTAGAGTTTATGGTGCGGATTCATGTACTTATCTTTGTGTTTTCAAGCATGTTAATATAGAAGAATGAAAAGAAAATAAAGAGCGTAAGAATCGACAAAGAACATCCGAGTAAATTTAGATGTGTGGTTGTACTTGCATTTAAAAGTTTATGTAATCGAGATAAACATTGCTTCATATATGTTTTATTTGCTTTCTTCAATGACAAGTTTTATAGTTAAATTAATCATATGGAATGATGATTTTGTATTGGAAGAGAAAATGTTTCTTCTTACCACCACAATATTGTAGTTGTAGAATTTATCACGAGCGAAACAATATAATACCACCATTTATAATGTTACCACAATAATACACTAATAACATCACAATATAACCACATTTATATTGCAATAACACCATAATACTACACTAATAACACCACCATACAACCAAACTATTATCACAATATGATCACACTAATAACAACATTATACAACTATATTTGTATGACAATAACACAATACCATAACACTAATAACACCAAAACACAATCACATTTGTATTACAATAACACCGTAATATTGCACTAATAACACTACTGCACAACCACATTTGTATGACAATAACACCATGCCATAACACTAATAACACCACACTATAATCACATTTGTATTAAAATAACACCATAATATTATATTAATAACACCACTATACAATCATATTTGTAGACAATAACATCATACCATAACTATTAGCATCACGATACAACCAAATTTTTATCACAATAACACCATAATATTGCACTAATAACACCACTATGCAACCACACTATTAATCCCACATTACAACTACACTAATAACACCACATTAACACTATATTTGTATTAAAATAACGTCATAATACTACATTAATAACATCACTACACAACCACATAATAACATCACTATATAATCATATTTATATGACTAACAATATACCATTATACTAATAACATCACAATACAACCACATTTGTATCACAATAACACCATAATACTACACTAATAACACCACTCTACAACTACACTATTAACCCCACATCATACTATCTAATATCACAATAACACCACATTTGTATCACAATAACACCATAATACTACACTAATAACATCACCCCACTAATAATACCACTATACAATCACAATTGTATGACAATAACACAATACCATTACACTAATAACACTATAATACAATTATATTTGTGTCACAATAACATCATAATACTGCACTAATAACATCAATATGCAATCATATTTGTACGACAATAACATCACATCATAACATTAATAACATCACAATAAAACCACATTTGTATCACAATAACCTCTCAATACTGTATTTATAACACCACCATACAACCACACTATTAACCCCATAATATGTCTTGTAGCATGCTAAGTTTATCTTATATTTTAGCCCTTATTTTTTTGATGAAATTACACTTTAAAGGAAAATATTTTCATGTTTTTGTTGCAGGTATAATAGATAGGAGATTTAGAGCAAATTAGAGCGAAAAAAGAGCGAAAAGGTGACAAATGGAACAATGGAGCAACAATAGGTTGACGCCTAGGCGCCAACTACTGACGCCTTGGCGCCAACTACTGACGCCTTGTCGCTACTCCATGGCGCCTTGAGAGTGCAGACTGGCGCCTAGGCACCAAATGGTATCCAACGAACAGAGAAGATGGTGCCATGACACCACAGATTGGCACCTAGGCGCCGGTTATTTTCCTTGCCTACCCGAGAAGGTGGCACATTGGCGCCACAGTCTGGCGCCAGAACTGACTTATGCGGTTTGTGTAGCAGTTATGGACGAATTTGGAGGCTAGGAGCGGGGGGAAACAGTTCTAACAGAGAGGAGAATTATTTGTGAAGCGAAGAAAAGAGTAAGTGTGTAGGAAAGTAGAGTTTAACGTGAGATTTTGTATTTTTTTTGTATTTTCTTAGAGAGAATTGAGAGAATATTGTAAAGGATTGCTATAAGCAGTGCAAGGAGCACTTGGAGATCATTTGAGAACGAGTTTTCACTTCTTTTCATAAGGAGAATGATAAGTGTTTCATTTCGTCATTGTGTATGAATTTTCTTTATTATAAGATAATTGATTGTTGTGTTTTCTTCATACATTGTGAGTAGATTCTTTTTACCTTTCTCTTGTGATGAAGCAGTAGTAAGTGTAGGTTAACAACTAATAAAAATCACATTGCGCTATTGGGTGAAGAAAAAGTAGTCTATAGGGCAGTGCAAATGGATAAGGTGATGTGTTTTGATGGGGGTAACTTGGAAGTTTCTATAGTGACAGACAAAAACGCTTACCTAGTTAAACCAAACTTCTTTTTACACTCGAAAGAGGGTAAAAAAGAGGAATACTCCTATTTGTCACTAGTTACAACTTATATTTTAAGTATTCCATTCCTACACAAATTGTTTACTTAATTGTAAGGGGAGGTATTTTTCATAACTTGATTTTTTTCAACTTATTTAACTTTAGTAAAATTAACTTTAGAGTATATCATTAGGTTTAGTGATAATTTGATAGAATTTCATAAGTACACTTTACATCAGCTTTACTTCTAGGTTAAGATTTATTATTGTAGGTTAGAACTTTTCTTAAGTCTTTAGAATAACAACATTGCCTGTGACATCGATATTTCAGAATCAGAAAGCCAATATTATTTGAATGATAGGTGCACTTGCGTAAAATATCTAGTGTGTAGTGCTAAATTGTGGAAAAAATTAAATTATAAAATTTATAAAACATATTTTATATTTCAAATATTTTATCCAAAAACACTAGGCATCTAATACCTCAGTCAAGTTCTTGACTCCGTTGCCGGGGAAGTGCGACGATTAATTTGACTTAGAAAAATTTTAGTTAAATTAATTGGACTTATATTTGAAAAATCGTATTTTAGTTTTCTTCATGTAAGAGTTTGCTTGTGTGTTTAAATAATACACATTTAAAAATTAAAAAATTATTATATTTGAGTGTTTGTTTTGTGTGTTTTTCTGTATTTTACTTATTAAACTATTAGTTGTGTATTCGTAGTTGTCGGCCGTTTTAATCTTGGTTTTGAAAAATATAGGAGAAATATGAAAATAGTTTTGATATGAATATGATTTTTGAAAGTAACATTTTGATTTAAAAATAGGTGAGACCAAACGAGTCTCACATTTTGAATAGTTTGGGTGAGTAAACACGATACTACATGTAATACAATTATCCCGAAGAATAAACATATCACCTGTAGTAGACTCAATCACCTAAACTAAAGAATTTGTGACATCCGTTTGGTTTGCGAAATATTTTATATGAGGTCTACAAGTTCTCCTATCTAATACGAGGATTAGATAGAGTTTATTTTATCTGGGTTCCAAATTTCCTATAGAGTCAAACTCTTATAGTTAATTACATCTTAAATGACTGGAGTCATTTAAGAAAACTCTCGATTAAGATCAGTGGTTTTGCAGTCAAGATTTTAAAGTTTAAGATTTCCAAGGTAGGACATGAGAAAATCAAACGCGAGTGGCTCAAATAGGAACAGTTATTTAAGGAATCTAAAGGGAAGAAAAATATGAGAAATCACAAATCTGGGGAAAACCCTGGTGATCTCCCAAACTATCCTATCGTTAGGCTTTACATCTTTGAAATGAGGTTATTTAATGTTTAATCCTGCAATTAATTTAGAATTTATGACTTATATTTGTACGATATCTGATCGTGCAAATAACCTAAAAAAATAGAAGGATTTACACCGTACCGTATAGTAACCTCAGAATTCTAAGTGTTAGGACTTATAATTGCACAACAGAGTTGCGCAAAAGCCTAAGGGTGATATGTGAGAGTTTACGTTGCACTAGACAAACCACCTCGAAGCCCTATGGTTGTTATTTAAATTAAGGAAAGTGTTTATGTGATGTGTTTTGATGTTGTAGATCCTTCTTGATGTTGCTCCTCGTCTTGTTGCCCACGCTATTCGCTCCAAGCTTTTCGTAGTAGCACATCCAGGTTTAATGTTAATCCTATAAAACCATTAGGTTTTCCTAAATTAAGACATAGTTTGTATCAAAGTAACTAAGCATGCAGTATAAAAGAAAAGAATAGTATAGTGCACAGTAGAAAGAAAAAACGGTATAACATGCTGAAAGAATAGTATAACGTGCTAGAAAGAGTAGTATAACATGATGAGAAAGTAATACAACATGTTAGGAAATAAATAAAAAAAATGCTGCAAGGTAAATCACAACTATAAATTTGAGAAGTCTGCTGCTCCTTTAAGCTAGTTATTATTCACTGTATAAAGAAAAGTTGTTTGTAAACTTTGAGAAAATCGACGAATAAATCCACGACCAAAGATTCAGAAAAATTGATAAATAATAATAAAAAATCTCGAAAAAATCTCGAAGAAAAGACTACGAGTGCTTTGTCTAAAATTTCAAGAAAACATACAAAAAAATCCAAAAAGAGGGGACCGCAAGCACTCGAGACGGGGCTAGTCTCAAATATATATTTATACTCGCGAGTCATCAAATGACTCAATTACCCAGATGTGTAAAGCCCGACACTTCACTAGAAGGATGTCCTGC
>NW_018164909.1:20829-36312 GCF_001263595.1 Phalaenopsis equestris
CTAACTTAAGAGACTATTCTTTAGTTCATGATCGGTAATTAACAAGTGGACAACCCAATTTATGACACATCTTTAAAATTTATGTTTTAACATGCATATGTATTTCAAGCATACAAAAGGAAAATTGTTTTAATTTTGATTTTTATAATGAAAATATTTTTATAAATATTGTATATGTTCTTATCAATTTGTTTTATTGATTTTGAAAAAGAAATGGCTGTCCACAAATCGATCACGTCACCGAGCCTAGGACTACCAACAACCTAAGAAGGTACAGGTCCCCCTCTAGTCTTATGTCGCTGAATGATACTTTCATCCTACAGTTTATCAAGTCCCAGAATTGAGTCCTGTAGGATGAGATATTATTCTACTCTACCACCGGCGTGCCTTTGATCATCGCCTTACGCTCCAAAAAAAAACCGATCTACTTGCGACCTTGCTTGATGATTTCACATATAACAAAATGTTATACACGAGCACTTATGTATCAGACATAAACACAGAAAACCGAACCAAGAAGCAAAGAAAGAAAATAACAAAAATGAGGATGAGAGAGGAGAAATGATACACCCAAAAGATCGAAGGAAAAAAATGGTAGAGCAATTCTCAAAGTTATATCGAAAAGACCTAAAAAATAGAGCCCATGGTCCTTGAATCAATCCTATAAAGATATCATTTTCTCACATTTTATAAGCGGATCAATCCATGAAGGGTATCCTTTCCAAATGACAATTTTATGAATTTCCAAACCCTTTTATGAATTCAATTTACATCGAATTCATAATTTCTCAAAATAACATTTCAAGAAATCTTCATATGTCATAGAGCAAGGGAGGCTAAACCATAAGGAATAACTCTATGTTTTTTTTTAAAACTCCAAAAGCTATGCCAATATCACTCCCCTTCAACTTCATCTTTAATCAAAAGCTCTTTCCCTTTTCTTTTATATCTCACAATTATTAAAATCTCCATGTAAATATTCATAATTAAAGCAATAGAAAGAGACAATCACTAGTCCAATTTATTCCACTAAGAGGTCATAAGTTAAAGCTCACGGGTAAGATAATAAAGGAGAGGAGAGCCCACGGGTAAGATAACAAGATCCACAGCCAAACTCCCAATTAGCTCACGGCTAAGGCAGCAAAAATCGTGGCCAAGCTCCAAATTCAGCTCACGGGTAGGAGCTAAAAGAGAGAAGAATTATAAAGGCAGTAAACATGAAGCTCACGACTAAGACAACAAACCACAACCACCAAGCCATCTTCTCGACAAAGACAGCAGGCCAAAGCTACCACAAAATAGATCTATGAATAGTGGCAGCAAGAGGAGGACCATAATTGTCATAAACATCAAATACGACTCACATTAAACATTCCCACATAGTAGTGCATATGGAAATTTATGAATTTTGGGATGACAAACTTGATTACCCACAAAAATTTCAAAAGGAAGCGTTATTTGGATATCTTCCACACAAATTGAACCCAATTAAAAGGGGCAACCCAATCAATTGCTTAGGCACAATGAACTCAACAAAAGGAATGGAATAAAGAGCTGCACAAGCACATCCAAGCCTCAAGCAGTAAGGATAAGGTATCAGTCCAGCACAGGTCTAGTCAGATCCAACAAAACAACGAGGTCAAAATCCAGAATAAATACATTCGATTCCAGCAAAGAGGACAAGACCAAAACCCAGAATAGGTACACATGGTCTCGGGCGAAGGGGCCACAGAAACAAAGCCAAGCCCCAACAAACCGAGCTCCATCATGGAACAAGCACCCAAAACCGAGCCCAAGATAAGGGCAAACTGAGCTCGACACAAGGTGCAAATCAAGTCCAGCAAATGGTCCAGATAGTAAAGGGGCTCAACCAACGTAAATCACCAAAATGGAGCCCAAACCGAGACCATCAAATGAGCCAAAACAGAGAATACTTCAAGCATAAATTTGATTTCGAGAAGAGTTCAAACCGAGCCCACCAAATGGGCTAAAAATGAATGTAAAACTTTCAACTAAATTCAACCTAGAAGAAGCTAAAACCTAGCCTATACAGGGAGACAAACCGAGCCCAGCTAGGGGAGCCAAAACCGAGCCCAGCACATGGATAAAACCGAGTCAGCACAGAAGCAAACCGAGCCCAGCACAGAGACAAAACCGAGTCAGCACAGAAGCAAACCGAGCCTAGCAAATGGGCAAAACCGAGCAACATAGAAGCTAAGTCGAGCCCAACACAGAGACAAAACAAGTGAAAGTATTTCTAGCCAACATTTAATCCAAAAGAAGCTAAATTCGACCCCACTAAAAGGGCTAAAACAAAGTCACCACACAACATTAAACATATTTGATATGCATTCTCTTCTGTTTGCTACTATTTCTAGCCAACATTTAAGCCAAGATTTGCATTCGATATGTATGCTTTGAACAGGGACAAGTCGACAGAAAACAAAAGAGCAAAAGTAGGATTATAAACCATTTTCAAAGCATCGAAGCAAATTCCCGCATGTAAGAATGATCCTAAACATGCTTTTTAGGCATCTTAAGCAGGAAAGAAAAAGAAATAACCAATAATATACTCCATTTCCATATTTCTATAAATTATTCATGCTTAAATCTTAAAACATGCCCAGATTTTGCTTTCTGATGAGATAAGAAGTATTTTTCATGCCATCAGAAATAGTGGCAAACAGAAGTGAATGGAAGAATAATTTTTTAAATGCAACTTTAAAGCAAAACACTAAAATAAATTGAAAGAAAGACCCCCCACAACAATCCTTCCCGAAAGCTTCACGCAAAAAGCCTCCATGGCTTCTAGCTCCCGATTTTTTAACCACAAGAGTATCGACCAACAGAGAGGAAAAAGAACTTCCCTCGAACAACAAATCAGAAATAAGTAGCTTTCCCTTACAGTAAAGAAAATCCAAGCCCTCTTTTCTCAAAAACCCTCCCTTTCTCTCTCAAAAATTTCAACAACCCAACACAGTGGACTAGGAAATCCTTTTATAGGCAGAGAGGAGAGGAGAAAGAGCGACCAACTAGCCTCACTAACAACGAATCACACAATGGGGTAGTAAATGCCACAGTAAAGGGGGAGACAGTAAAGCCTCGAGAAGGAGAAGAGTCGGCCAGTTCGCTTCCCACAATTGGAGAGCCGAAAAGCCAAGGGGAAGCTCGAGGAGGCAAGCCGTGTATGCGAATCGACAGAGGAAAACGCGCGGGGACCCATCGGGGGATGAGCCGCGAGCAAAAACGACAAGGAGAGCCGCGTGGATCCATCGTGGATCTAGGGCACACGGAGGAGAGGGAGACGAGCCGCGGGATCGAGCTGAACGCAAGGCCGAATGAGGGTTTAAGCGTGCGGGTAGAGGTGTAAGTAGGGTTTAGGATTTAAATTAAATTATAATTAGTGATATAATTATGAAAATACCAAATATTTGAAAAATAAAATTTGATCTGACCCTTTTATTCATACGTCATAGCATATCGAAAATAGATGTCCCATTTAGGTAATTTTGACATTTTGGACGCGCTGGTGCGGTCCGTTTCGCCGTCGGAGGTCATTTTGATGAATTTATCAATTTACGTGCAAATTTTCTCGTGTAAAAATATGACAATATGGGTCTCATTTTCTATTAAAATTGGTGTCCCAGACGTGTTGTCGCAGTCCATTTCGTCATCAAGAGTCATCCGAAGAATTTTGATTTACACCCATCTTTTAAGCTTAATTGAAGTCCGACCTCGTGCAATTTTGTGAATTTTGTGCATTTGGTATGTGTATGTGACTATAAAGTCGTGAGGAGATTTTCTAGGGCTTGAGGTCTTATTGAGAACTTCTTCCTGAGTCTCCACACAATAGCCCTTAACCGCTCGTCCATAAGACGATGTTTTTGTAGACGATGATTTTGAGATCATAAATGCTAGACATCACAGGAAAATAGGAAGTGTTTTTGGAATTTCTAAAATGGTGGGTACCAATTTCTAGTTTTCTAAGATGATCAATAAAAACTCCTAGAGCTAGATCCTAAGACCCTATGAAAAAAGAAATGATCTTAAAAATGAGGTCAACAAATGGATCCCCAATAGGTGTGGTGTGCTGACCAAGCACACCGCGCGTATTCGTGTTGACCGAATGGATCAACAAACTAAGGAATGTTTAAGTAGGCCGATCAAAGGTCGAACTTGATATGAAATTGAATTTGAGTTGGGCTCCCAATCGGGAACCCACAACTCGATCAAAATTTTGTGAATGCGTGAGTTGGGTCTTCTGCTGGAGAGTTAGCAAGCAAATTTTGAATCATCGAGTTTCGAGGAAACAAGATTTCAGCTGGGGATATGCGAATGATTTCCAAATTATTGAATTTCAAATTGGGTACCGACCCCGAAATGATAGTTGAATTTTGAACGATTGCGATAGGAGGGACTCCTAAAGCAACGCAGTATCAGATGCTGTGATTCTTGACCTTTAAAGTTGATATTATATGAAAACATATCACTACATTGGGAAGGAATGCTCAGGGACTCACATCCAACCCAAGAGGTAGTAGAAAAGATTAGATTGAGAAGGAAAACGCATGGATTCACATCCAACTCAAGAGCTGATCAAGGGGAATCAGAATTTGAGTATTGTCCTCGAAGTGAGAATTTAAATTTTTCCAAAATATGCCGTGCTGAGTGCTGAGAAAGGATATGATTGAAATTATCCTAAGTATGCTGAGTGCTGAGAAAAGATTATGATTAAAACTATGCTAAATATGTTGAGTGTTGAGTGCTAAGAAAGGATAAGGATTAAATTATTACAAATATGCTGAGAAAGAATATGACTAAGCCTATTCCAAATGTGCTGAATGCTGAGAAAGGACTAGGATTAAACCTATCCCAAACATGCTGAGAAAGAACAAAAATAAGTCTATTCCAAATGTGCTGAGTGCTGAGTGCTGAGAAAGGACTAGGATTAAACCTATCCCAAACATGCTGAGAAAGAATAGAAATAAGTCTATTCCAGATATGCTGAGTGCTGAGTGCTGAGGCGACTTGTGAAATTGTAAAATTGCGGAGATTTATGAAGATTCTGAAATTGTGGAGAATTTGCAGAGATTTGTGAATGCAGAGATTAAAAATTTGTAGAGATTTGTAAATGATTTGTTGGGATTGTGGATGCAGGAATTTGCGGAGGTTTGTGAAATTCTTATGGAACTTTTAAAATTTAGAAGAGTTGTGAAAAACGTATGTAGGAATTTATGCAGTGTGAAATTTTGTTGAAATGTTTGTGCAGAAATTTGCAGTGTTTACTTTGAGTTTTGTGGAAGTTTTATGTGGAATTTGTAAAAATTTATGCAGTGTGGAGAATGTCTGTAGAAGTTTGTGAAAAGCGGAGAAACTATACCAGTTCGAACAACCGCTAGGAATATTACACCCGAACTAGATCTAGTAAAAAAAGTGACAACCGTCAAGAAAATTATGCCAAATCCTAGGAAAAAGGTTGGTCACATTGGGAAAGGGGGCTCAAATCAATCCCAAGGGATGAACAAGCGAATCAGCTTGAGAAGGAATGTCAGAGATTCACATCCGACCTCAAAGCTGATCGAAGAATTATCCCTGTGGGAAGAGATGCGGCTCTATATTTGTAGAACCAGCCAAACCTCATACGCACCAGACAAGAGTCTGAGAAGAGTGTGGTTCTATAGAGCCAGCTAACCTCTTCCACAGGAGGAAGAGGACCCAGTTTTGGACGAGTGCAACATCTGTGTTTTCTAAGAACGGTGCATTGTCTTTGAAACTCTGGGATGCATAGTACTTATCGAGGTACAATCCGTTGACTGGAGGCATGTGTAGAAATAACCCATTTTTTAAGGTATTTTCAGAATTATATTCTCTCAAGTACACATAAATATGTGCTAGTTCTAAGGACGTCACAGCCCGATGGGCTGCAACCTTGTACCGTCGCTGTAGTAGATGTTATCATTTCTTCATCACTGATTTTGTGTAAATAATGTCCATGTTGTTCTGAGGAATCGTCTTGACATTCTGGAATTGATGTCGAGGTTGAATCTTTTAGGCACTGAAAGATATGACCTCGGGATAAAATTTCATTAATTATTAATAACATCGCCTTTTGCTTTAGTTCTTTCTGGGCCTGAGCAAATCTCAGAAATTTTGCTCATATGATTACAACATTTTTCATCTCCCAAAGATATTTCTGAGCTAATTAATAGCCGACCAAAAGACAAGATCACTGAGCCTTTTCCTGAGTATAATATCAGAAGAATTTTCTTAAGAGATATTTCAAGTCTCATTAATTAAGGGGAACCCAGACACCAATTTTGGATTATATATCCACCTCAAGCTTCTTCTCATGGAGACTTCTTTTCTTCTTTCTTTTTTTTATTCCCCTTTCTTTTTTTTATTGAGAATTACTATATCTGGTAGATCATGATTTAAAGATTTTGAATGTCTGAATTGAGACACAATTTTTGATTATATGCTCACCTTAAGCTTCTTCTCAGGGGATTTTTCACTTTTTTTTTTTGTTCTATTTGTTTTCTGAGAATTACTATATCTCGTGGAACATATGTTAAAGATTTTGAATGTCCAAACCCCCCTGACAAATAATCCTCAAATATTTTTTAAGACGAATTCTGAGATATTATAAATCGCTCGAAAGTCAGGACCCAGTAAAGTGACAGAAAATTAAAAGGCTCGTGATATCCTTAGTCGACTACTCGTATTATAATCACTCTATTTTATTCTGAAATCAACTTAGGACCCAGTCCAAAATTTTTAAAGTGGATGGCTTAGTTATTAGGGTATTAATTTCATTTTTTTCCCAAAAATCATAGCTATTTATCAAACTATTGAAATTTTATCACGAAACACCCATTTTCGAACTTTTGTTGAGCTTTGAACGCTTTGCTATCTGTACTTTCCAAATATTGAACAGTTCTTATAAACTTCTTTCTTTATTTTATTGCGGTGGGAGAGAAGGGATAATCAAACATTGATACCATCAACATCTCTTTCGACAACAAAAGTAGTGCAATAGTAATCAAAAGAAGTTACATCCCTCGAAAGCTGCATCGGAGTTAATCGAAACATTGGGATCGACCGAAATCATATTGACAAAACCTTTTTTAGGTTCTTTTCAAATACTCTTCCGGGATCACTATGCTCCCATTATTGAAGTTCTTCTCGAGAAAATCTTTGAAACTGATACAACCCTCTATGGTGTGACCAAGCATTCTGTGATAAGGGCAATATCTAGGGTGATCTTTATTATCGACCTCATCTGGTTTCTTCGGCTCTGACAACCTGAACTCGGATTTCTTGATTAAATTTCTGAACATCTTCCCCACTGCCTCGTCTTTGAAGGAGTAGACTCTGCTCAATCGATTCATCATAGTCGGACCCTATCCCATATCCGTGCTGTAGGATCTCTACTGAAACTGTCGCTGACCATAATGCTGATTAATTTGTTGATTTTGCTGGGTATGCTGTTGATTATTGTGCTGCGGACGTGGTAATTCTGCTTAGGCTGTTCAACTTTAATCTGAATTGGTTGCTTACCTCTGTCCACAGTCGCCACTATCCCAGTTTTTTTTTCAAATGTCTTCATCGGCTTTGACTTCTCATTCTTTTCCACATAAATCCAAATTTTAACCTCTTCCTGCAAACCTGCAGCTTTGCTTAGCAACTTTTCAAATGTTCTGATAGTGAATCCTTTAAGCATATCCGAAAGCGACTGGACCATGCTGTAGACCTGCAGCTTTGCTTAGCAACTTTTCAAATGTTCTGATAGTGAATCCTTTAAGCATGAAAGCGACTGGACCATGTATGCTTTTGAGCAGAATTCCAATTGCATGTTGTTCTTGTAACTGTGGCTCGCACTTCATGCTTAGGTTCCTCCATTGCAGAATGTAGTCGACTAATGTCTCATTTGGTTTCTATCGCTCGACCACAAGATCACCAATGGTGATATGGTGTTGAGCTTCAGCAAACCTCTTGATAAATAAGTCTTCTAGTTCTGCGAAAGCCTTAACTGAATCATTAGGCAATTTGACATACCAATCAAAGACAACCCCCAAAATACTATTCATGAATTGACGACAGAGTAATGCATCACTACCCCCGTGTTGCAGGAACTTGCGTGGAAGTGTGCAACATGCTGACGAGTGTTTCCTGTTCTATTGAATATTTTAAATGTTGGCGACACAAAGCTCTTTGGATATTGAACCAAATCGAACTCTTCTGGATACGGTCTTTCTCTTAGAACTGATGATCCTCCTTTGGATTGAGCTAAAGCCTTTTGTATCTGTGTTTTCACTATTTGCTGGATATTTTTTTCTGGTACTAAAATTTGAACTGGTTCCTTTTCCGGTGGATTATTTATGTTAGACGAGCTGAGGTCATTTCTTCCTTCTGAAACAGGCACAACCTCCGCTCGATTCACTTTTGGGGAAATAATTAATGGAGATTGTGGCTGACTTTGCAGTGTACCAACGACAACCATCGTCTCCTCCAACTTTTTTGCCATCTCAGCATTTGCTCATCTCGTATTTGAATTTCCCTTCACAGTTCATCATGGGTGCTCGCCTCTGCAGCATCACGTGATGATGAAAAAGTTCGGGTTTCAACAACGAGAATCTCTGCATACACTTCTTCCATATTATCCATCAAACTAAAATCTTCATTTTCATCATTCTTTCGTTGCTCCTTTGAGAGCTCTGCAATATCAAGTCTAAACTTTTCCAGTGTTCTTTCAATTGAGTTTCCTTTAATCACTTTTTTAAGATCAACTGAATCACTTTAAGATCAACTGGTGGATCCTGGCGGACTTCTGTACTTGTGTTAGATTCTAGTGTGATGACGGACGACTTTTTATATGCTTAAAATGTAAGATAAATATGGACGTAATAAATATTTAATAATTGTAAAGTCACACTTATCAATGCAAGTATACGTATCGCTCAAGTAATATAGGGCTCCTAGATATCGATCCCACAGGGAATGGTTTAGAACTGCGAACTAAGATTTTAGAAAAACAATACTTTAATCACAACAATGAAGTTCAATTTGTTTATCTGTTACTAATAGACAATTGAAATAAGTATGTAATTTTAATAACTATTAAATAACTAATGATATTAATGAGGGTTTAATTGTGATATTCAATATATAAGAAAACATCATTCTCCTTGTCAAGAAATTACAATGAAACTGCGACTAGTAATAAATATTTTGCCATCTCAGCATTTGCTAATCCTACGCTTGTTTACTGAATCTGCGGCTAGGCTGGGTGGATACCAGCTCTCACTTCGGAGCTCCCACTTCGGAGCTCCCACGTTCCCCTTACTGAGGGCTAACATCTACACTTCAGCACCCATACGATAGGACCGAATTGAGGATTTTAGTCTGTCACTCTAAAATCTCCAATTCTACGTCCGATAATATTATTTTCCTATTTATTTGCACACAACTTCCAAGGGCTTTGACTTCCATGAATCTTGGATGTAATTTTCACTTTAGTTGTAAAACTCAATATATTTTAATAAATCAATTGATCAAATTGAAAGTAAATTAAGATCGAAGTGAAAATATCATCACAATTTCTTAAATATTTTCATGACTTTATCAATTCAAATCACCATTTCACAAATCTCGAGACAAGGAGAAAAACAGAAAACTAAGATCTCATGGGGAAAACACAACAAAATTCGGAATTCATATGTAAAATTAAAGTCATACAAACTACAAAAAGTAAATAACTTATCTCTAATTTCTCCACAAGAACACTCCTCGAAGTTCCTCTAAATCTCTTACTTTCTTTACAGCACACAGAATTCCTCTTCGAAGCAAGAAGGAGGAAGAAATCTCTCACTTTCCCTCCACTCTTACAATCTCTCGAATAATTCCTCACAATATTGGAACCTTTCTAATCTCTCGGAACTCTCTCTAGCACTTCCTTTTCTCTCTATATTCCTTTCCCCCTCCTAATTTTCTGCCAAAATAGTCTATTAAAGTTGTGGATGAGCTTTCCCAAGAGTTACCTAAGCATCCCTTCAAAATTTGGCCTTATCCAAAGCTTGAATAGGCATAACCGCAAAGCTCGACGTCGGGGGCCTCGAGGGTGTCGTCGGCGGACTTCTAAAGAATTTTGTCTTTTAGCCTCGGGAGAAACTCGCGCTTGGCGGGGTCGAGGGCGCCGTCAGCGAACTAGTTCAAATCTCCACATTTTGGTCATTCTCGTTTCAAATTCGCTCATTTTTGCCTCTTTTTGCTTCAATAACCCTAATTCATCATTCCTGCAACAAAACATAAAAAATATCTTTCTTTAAAGTGAAATATCATTAAAAACAGTATAAAATAGGTATGAAAATCTCAACATATTTTCCTTTAGTCAAAATCCTCCAAACTTAACTATTACTTGTCCTCAAGTAGTTTTAGTACTACATAAAATAAAAGTTATTATCTACTGCAGTAAAGTTTTAATTCAGAAATACTATAAGTTTCACTTAAATAAATATCATAGTGAGATTTTTAGAAAGAATTCAAATAAATGAATTAACTTTGTAGCCACAAGATTTAGTCATCAAGTTTAAGAGTTCTAGTCTTCTATTTATTTCAAGAATGTCTATATGTTGCAATATTAAGCCACTTAGAATATTCAAATGATAGGAACTTCATGGGAACACTACTAGTAAAAGATTTAATCCATAAATATAAGTTCAGGAATGTATTAGGTTTTCTATTTAGGTAGATTTAGTGAAGCCAATTTTTGATTAAGCATATCCTCAAGCTTCTTCTCATTTTCATAATTTTTTTCTTTTTTTTTCAATTGGATTGCTTTCAATCCTATATATTTTTCTTTCCTTTTCAGGGGTTGTTTTCAATCCTTTCTTTTTCCTTTTTCGAGTGAGGATTACTATATCTGGATAGCTTTTAATGATTTTGAACTTCACATTTCTTTCCCAAAATTTGAAACTCAAAGCATTTCTTTACCTTATAAATATTTCATAGTTTTTACATTATCGAGCCCCAATCTTTTCATCTCAAAATGAAATTCCAGATTCTTAATACTTCAAAATATAGTTTCCTTTGCTTTAAGTAGTTAACTATAATCTTATTTTCTTATACTAAATATCTTAAGTTACAAAATTAATTTTCATTACAAAAATATTTCTTTAAATCTACCATAATATTTAAATAGCTACAAAATATAGTTACCCTGAATTAAATTCACTACATAAAATCATAATAATAATTTTTGAAAATATTTAAATTGAGAACATCTAATAGTTAATCTTTTTCTTCCTCCCCAAATTAAACTTTTTCTTCCCTCCCCCAACCTTAAATTTTTCAATATGGAATGATACAGGTGAAATATAAATTCTAAATATAAATCATACCTCATTACTTTAGGCATTTTCATGATTCTGAAATTTTTGCAGTTCCTTCTTTAAATTTTTACTTCACCTGGTCTGTAATATTAGAAGTTTTCTATACATATAAATAATTAGAGGAATTTCTGGGTAATGAAATTTTGAAATAAGTATAAAACTAAAACAAACACAACATTTCCTAACACAAACACAATACTAAACAATACAATTAAAATTAAAATACAAAAATAAAAATCACATTACATTACAATCCACAAAATACTATTTAGCATCTATTAAATTACACATACAAATTCAACTATAACACTAACTTTATAACAAAAATTAAAATTATCCATGTACACAGAATAATAAAAATGAAACTTCAAATACACAAACATTCATTTCTACTACAAAAGATCACAAAAATAAAAATACAAACATAAGTACATCAATTTCATTCAATATCAAAATCCCAAGCTATATCTTCATCTCCTTGATCAGCAGGTGGATTGGGCTGATACTGAGTATATCGGGGGCACTCAGGAAACACTCACCTCTGTAGTGTCGGGCCTGAGCTTCATAATAGGCTACCTCAAAATTTGAATGTCTCTGCAGGTACTCACTATCATAGTCATGTCGACGCCCTAAATCTCATATCCTTTCACTTATCAAGTTTATGTTTTTCCGCTGTAAGGTCAACTCATTCATCAAATCAGTCAGAGTAGGGGAACTAGAAGGTGGAAGTTCATAACTTGTAGATGGACATCTCTACTAGTAGAAGGTTATTGACTCCTACTTCCAGTTCTCTATTTCTCATGGAATTCATAAGTTTTCAAAACGGCTTTACTAATGGGTTTTATAGGATGAACCCATTCCTCATCTTCTTTAGCTTTCAATCCAGAAAGTTGACAAAGTGCATAAATAAGGCCAGGATGTCCTAAACCTTCACCTGTTTCACTCCCTAGAGATGATTAAATTCGGTGTCAAAAAGCCTTGAAATCGCCTCCCAATCCATGATCTTTCAAGCCCTAGTTCGAAAATGACGTTTTTAGGAGGAAGGGGATGATGAATAGTGGCGGTTGACTGGTCAAAATCGCGGTTAAAGGTGTTTTTTTCGTTGTCGGTGGGGTCGATGGCGCCGTCGGCGCACTCTATTGGAATTTAAATCCTAAGTTTTGGGAAAATCTCGTCGTCGACAGCGTTTAAGGCGCTGTCGGCGAGCTAGGCGGGCTCTATTGCGGGCTCTATTAATTTTGTCCAAATTTTGAATTTTTGGATTTCGATCAATTGTAAGCCTTAACGACATCTTCTTAATCATTATAGACATAATTTTAAGTGACTAAATGATGTACTTAACACATATAAACTTTAACAACACAAAACATCAAATTTATATATAAATTCCAAAGGGTACAATGTACGTTACATAATACACCTAAGTTTGGTATTTTCTCAACCTCAATACATTAATTCAGCGTCGCAATCCAAGTCACGACACTCAAAACGCTGAAAACAAAACATCCTATACTTAGTCTCAACTATACAGAGATCTACAAGCATAATTCTAAAGCAAAACAAATGCAAAGTTCAAATCAAAATACATAGATAGATAAATAGGTAGTAATATGAATCTACTAATCTTCAGACTCAGTACTAGATTCTCCTCTGAGATCACCCATTGATTGCACATGAACGAAGAGGTTGTAGAAGGGTCGGAATGGAAATTCTTCAGTGGAATCCTCTTCTATTAATTTCATCCTCCTCATCAGTCGTATTAAACTATCTTCTAAATGTCCAGAGTGCTCGAAATATTCGTTCATCCTCCAGTCTAGATGATCGAAGAAATCAGAGATATTATTAATCGCATTCATGACATTTTGTACCTCCTTTTCCAATTTCTTGATTCGACGCAGGATCACCAGAGACTTATCAGGGACTAAGGGTTGAACTGTCAGTGAATTCTGAGATGCTTGATCTACTATAATGACCATGTCATTTTTGTTTTCAAAAACTGGGAATCTCGCAGTTGGGTCCAAAGGCTTCCAAGGTTGCAGTACATTTTCCCAATTTTCATAGGATACTTGAAACTGACTGCAAAGTGAAAAAATTGTGGAGGGATGTCGAAGACCATAAGTTGATCCATGAACGATCAGACCCAAAACCGACTTCACAATTATAGATCCAATGTCGATCGACAGTCCCCTTTGGATGCAGTAATTTAAAATAACACTTTTTTTAGAAACTTTACAAATTTTCATTGTCGGTAACAGTTTCGCAGAAATAAAAAAAAAGCCCATATTTTGAAATGCCAATATTTTGAAACGGGATTCAGGAGTGTCGCAGAAAAACTAACATACCCATTTTCTTTTGTTTCCCAGTCGTTAGTTTCGTCCGTTAAATATTGATAAATCTCATTCATCTAGATTCTTGTTGGGACGAAATTGGAATAGTGACAGACAGGAACGTTCTCAATGAACCTTCTCTATCATATATAATTCGTTGATCTGTGCAGGAGTGAAAGTGATCCATCTTCCTCGCACATAAACAACTCCTTGGTTGATTTCATGCAAATTTGCATAAAATTCTTTCACCACTAGAACAATCGTAACACAGCTCTTCCCATCGTCGCCGCACTATCGTTTCTTCAATATCCGTCCTTGGATTATTCAATCCACGATTTATGAATCCTCGTTCCTTGATCAATCTTTTCTTCTTCAGTAGCTTGTTGAAGATTCACTGCGCTACCGCACTAATAAACTTTCGCCGATTGAAAACTTGCATTCTGAGATTATCAGAGGAATTGAAAGCCATAGGAATGAAATTGGTGGAGTTTCACCTCGTTTTTTGATGGAAAATATGAACTAGAATTCGAATTTTTGAGTTTAAAAAGAGAATTCCTGCCCAAACATTGCTATTTGAACCCGCATAACCATCAATTGACCGGTCTCGCCGTCGGCGGGGTCGATGGCAACGTCGGTGAGCCTCTTTATTAATTTTGTCTTGACTCTCGGGAAAAACCCGTCGTCGGCGGTGTATAGGGCGCCGTTGGCGCCCAAGATAAAATTTGTACAGTTTCGCTCTGGTTTGAATGCCGCTCTGGTCCAAATGCTTTCCAATTTTTTTTCATGGATCCAATTTTTAAGATGTTTCAAGGGTAAATAGAAATTGTAGAGCTTAATACTACCACAAACTAACGATAATTTCAAATAAAAATTACTATAATTGCGATAAAAGTAAAGTTAAATATGGGTTGCCTCCCACGAAGCGCTTGGTTTTTCATCAGCCCGACCTATTCAGGTGTCATTCAGGTTGACTGATCATTAAAGCCTCTTTAAAATTTGATCTTTTACCCTCATAATAAGGTTTTAATCTGTGTCCATTTACTTTAAATCTATTTTCCGTCTTCAGATCTTCAATTTCAACAGTTCCGTAAGTATAAACTTGAGTCACAGTAAAGGATCCAAACCAACGAGACTTTAATTTTTCAGGAAATAACTTCAGCCTAGTGTTGTAAAGTAAAACTTCTTGTCCTGGTTCAAAGTTCTTCTGGTTAATCTTCCGATAATACCATAACTTTAATTTTTCCTTATAAATTCTGTCGTTCTCATAAGACTCATTTTTTAATTATTCCAATTCATTTAATTGTAACAATCTCTTCTTACCAGCATCTTTCAAATTATAATTGAATTCTTTAATCGCTCAATATGCTTTATGCTCCAATTCTACTGGTAAGTGACAAGTCTTTCCAAAACTCAGTCTGTACGAAGTCATTCCAATAGGAGTTTTATAAGTAGTCGTGTAAGCCCATACTCCAGTATCCAATCTGCCCATAATGCGATACCCAGTCTAGTGGACCAATCTACCCTACTAGGGTTTATAGTCTTTTCAAGTATTTGTTTAATCTTTTTATTAGAAACTTCAGCTAAACCACTTATTTGAGGATGATAGGCAGTAGAGATTTTATGAATGTAGAGATTTTTTGAATAATATTAAACTTTTCTGCCAATCTCTGAATCTATTTATTCCTAAAATGAGATCCTTCTTCAGTGATGATCATTCTAGGCATTCCGTATCTAGTGAAAATATTTTTCATTAAATATCTTTAAACACT
>NW_018164909.1:36366-41464 GCF_001263595.1 Phalaenopsis equestris
AAACGTAGTCCACTGCAATTAATATATATAAATTTCCAAATGAAAGAATAAATGGTCCCATAAAATCTAATCCCCAAACGTTAAAGATCTCAACTTCTAACATGAAATTCAGAGACATTTCATTTCTTCTAGATATATTGCCTACTCGTTCACATCAATCACAAATTTTTATGTATATATAAACATCTGTAAAGATAGTAGTCTAATAAAATCTAGCTTGTAAAATTTTATAAGCAGTTTTATCAATCCCAAAATATCATCCAAATTCAGAATTATGACATTTTTGAATGATCAGCTCAGTTTATTCATAAGATACACATCTCCTCATAATAAGATCCTTACATTATTTATATAAATAAAACTCATCCCAAAAATATGTTTTTGCATCATGAATAAATTTCCTTTATTGTTGCAATGTCAGCATGGGTGACAAAATATCACTTACAATATAATTAACAATATCAGCATAGGTGGCAAAATATCACTTACAATATAGTTAACAATATCAACATATCATGGTATTTTTCACTCATTAATATTATAAAGTTGTTCATCAGAGAAACTGTCTGTAATTTCATTGTCAGTGTCGGATAATTCTTGATTTTCTAATCTTGACAAATGATCAGCAATTTGATTATCGGTTCCCTTTCTATCAATAACCACAAGATCAAATTCTTGCATCAAAAGTATCCATCTAATCAACCTTAGTTTAACATCTTTCTTTTGCATCAGATATTTAATAGGAGAGTGATCAATATGCACAACACATTTAGCTCCAATTAAATAAGATATGAATTTATCCAAAGCATACACAATAGCTAGTAACTCTTTTTAAGTAACAATATAGTTAATTTGTGCATCATATAAATAATTTGTGCATCATTAAGAATTTTACTAGCATAGTATATAACTTTAAAAATCTTTTCGTACCTTTGTCTAAGAACAACTCCAATAGCATAATCACTAGCATCACACATCAGTTCAAATGTAAATGGTTTCTCCCAGTTAGGTGAAACTATAATATGGGCAGTGATTAATGTTTCCTTTAATAACTTAAAGACATTTGAACAACTTTCAGTAAATTCAAATTTCTTGTCTATTTCTAAAAGTTGGCATAGAGGTTTGGTAGTTTTTGAAAAATCTTTAATAAAACGCCTAGAAAATCCAACATGTCAAAGAAATCTCCTAACCTCTCTTACATTAGTAGGTGTTAGTTTAGGTATGACTTGAATTTTTGTAGGGTCCGTTTTCATATTATCTTCTGAAATTTTATGCCCTAACACAATTCCTCCTGCAACCATAAATTGACATTTCTCCAAATTCAGAACCAAATTAGTTCTTTCGCATAACTCTAAAACTTTTTGAAGTTTAATTTAAGCATGCGTTAAATGATGTTCCAAATACAGAGAAATTATCCATAAATACTTCCAATCCATCATTAATTAACTTACTAAATATGAATATCATACATCTCTAGAGTGTTGCAGGTGCATTACATTATCCGAAAGGCATTGTTCGAAAAGCAAAAGTTCCAAAAGGACTAGTAAATATTGTTTTTTCTTGATCCTCAAAAGCAATATGAATTTGATGGTAACCGGTATATCCATCTAAAAAACAAAAAATATTTTTGCCCAGCAATTCTATCTATTATCTGATCTAATAAGAGTAAAGGGAAGTGATATTTCTTGGTGACAGTGTTTAATTTTTTATAATCAATGCAAATACGTCACTCAGTAACTTATCTGATTGAGATTAATTCATTATTTTCTTTTGTTTCAACAGTTTCTTTTCATTTCTTAGGAACACAATGAATTGAACTTACGCACTATCTGAAATAGGATATATAATTCTAGTATCTAACCATTTCAAAATTTTCTTTTTAACTATTTCTTTCATCGGATTTAATCTTCTTTATGGATCAACTCTTGGTTTATATTGTTCATCTAATATAATTTGGTGCATACAGATTGAAGGACTGATTCCCTTAATATCAGCTAAGGTCCAACCAAAAGTTTCTTATATCTTTTCAATGTGTCTAACAGTTTTTGCTCTTGTAAATCATTTAATTCTGAAGATATAATAATAGATAATGTAGATGAGTCTCTTAAAAATACATACTTCAAGTGGCTAGGCAGTATTTTTAACTCAAGTTCAGGTGATTTTATAACTGACGGAAATAGATTCTTATCGGCATTTTCCATAATATCTAACATCTCAAATCTTTTCTAAACATAGTCTAATTCTTCATTTTCTAATTCGTCCAAAATAACTTCCTTACTCTCTTCAAATTGTTCTTTCTCTTCAAAATGTTCTTCTTTTTCAAAATGCTTTTTATCTCTAAAATATTTTTTGAAATGTTCGTTCAGTAGATGTTCAATAATTTTCCTGCGAAAACATTCATTATCTCTTTCAACAGTAGGGTATTTCATAGATTTCGTAATGTTAAAAGTCACTTCTTGATCGTTAACTCTCATAGTTAATTTTTCTTTTTGAACGTCTATCATAGTTTTTCCAGTAGTTAAAAATTCTCCCTAAAGTGATAAGTGTTTCTTTATCTTCCTCTATATCTAAAATAATGAAATTCACAGGAAAGATAAATTTATCCACTTTTACTAACACATCTTCTATAACTCTCTCAGGATATGTAACTGAACGATCCACTAACTGTAGAGTTACAGAAGTATGTGAGACTTTTTCTAATCCAAATTTTTTGAAAATTGATAGAGGCATAAGATTAATGCTGGCTCCCAAATCACTTAAAACTCTTTTCACCAATAGCACATGGTATAGTGAAACTGCCAGGATTTTTTAATTTTTCAAGAAGTTTTTTCTGAATAATTGTACTACACTCTGCGCTAAGTGCAACCGCTTCGTTATCCATGAACTTCCTTTTCTTGTTCAGAACAGCTTTCATAAATTTCACATAATTGAGATTTGCTCTAAAGCTTCTACGAAGGGAATATTCATCGTAAATTTTTTAAGAATTTATAAAAATTTGGAAAATTGTTTATTCTGTTTGTGCTGCTTCAATCTTTTGAGGAAACGGTGGTGGATGTTTCTCCACGGCAATTTTCATTGGTATAAATGGATATTCTAAATCTGGGTATTCATGATTCTTCTCTTTTTCGGTATCCACTTTCTTTTTTTCAGTTTCTATTTCTTTTTGCACTCTTGTTTCCAATTCTTTCCCACTTCGTAATTGTATCGCTTTGATTTGTTCTTTTCCTTGATCTTTAGGATTTGATTTCACAGTACTAGGAAAAGTTCTCAATGTTGGGTTACTAAGCGCAGCGATATGTCCCAATTGGTTTTGAATATTCTTAATAGCAGTTCCTTGATTTTGTAATTCATTTCCTTAAATTTGTAATTGATTTTCTTGATTCTGTAATTGCCGGCCCATGTTTAATATCAACTTTTCCATAGACAACGTTTTCTCCTTAATTTGAGTGTTACTGCTAAATCCTGGAGGATAAGAAGGTTTATAGTTAACATTTCATTGGTTGGATGAATTTATTGGTTGGATGAATTTCCTGGATGAATTTCCTAATGAGTTCACTGGGTTGTTTGCCCATTGTTTATTTATAGAAAAATTGCTGTTCCCGTTAAAATTTGGATGATTCTTCCAACCTGGATTATAATAGTTCGAATAAGGGTTGTTGAGTCTATTAATAACATTTAAAGTCTCATAACATTTAACTCATATGAATGTTGAACATCCACAAATTGCCCAGATTGATTCTCTTCCATCATAGGAGGTGTTGGAGAATAATTCATTCCATAATGATTTAATTTTTTTGATATTGCAACAATCTGCGAAGCTAACATAGATATTGCATTAGAATCATGGATACTAGGCACTCTTTTAGGATTTACCCGTTCAGAGGGTCATTGAAAATTGTTGGTAGCCATCTCTTTTATTAATGAACAAGTCTCATAAAAAAGTTTTGACATTAAAAACCACCAGCCGCAGCATCTATAATCGATCTAAGAGATCCCACTAATCCATTATAAAAATTTTGAATTATCAATCAATCTGGTAACGAATGATGATGACACTTCCTAAGAAGATCTTTAAATCTCTCCCAAGCTTCATATATTGACTCTCCATCAATCTGACAGAACAATGTTATGTCATTTCTAAGTTTAGCAGTTTTGGATAGAGAGAAATATTTGGATAAAAATTTCGGTGACAGTTCTCCCCAAGTTCTAATAGATCTTGGTGCTAACGAATTTAACCACAACTTAACCTTATCCCTCAGTGAAAAAGAAAAAAGTCTAAGCTTAACAACATCGTTTGAGGCTGTCATATTTAAAAGTAGCACACAATTCTAAAAAACTAGCGAGATGTAAGTTCGTATCTTCATTTGGTGTACCTCCGAATTGATTGTTTTGTCCATTTGGATAATAGCAGGTTTAAGCTCAAATGAATTAGCAGTTACATCAAAATTTTGGATAGATAAGTGAATTTCATCTGCTGTAGGATTTACATAATCTCTTAGGGGTCTAGGTTGGTGTTCATTCTCTATTCCTTGATTGGTCAGGTTGTTTTCCATTATATCAGAATTTCTAGGTTCTCTTCTTAATCTTCTAATCCTTTTAACAGTGCGTTCTAATTCCGAATTGTAGGGTATAAGATTTTCAGGTTTAAATTTATGCATACGATTTGAAAGTAGGACTCAGTAATATAAGTAACTAAATATAAAAATAAGTTGCAATTCAAGTAAAAATTTTCTAATAATCCTAATTTGGTTATTCTAATCGTGATTTGACTCACTCAATCACTCTCCGACAACGACGCCAAAAATTTGACCGACGACTTTTTGTATGCTTAAAATATAAGATAAATATGGACGTAATAAATATTCAATAATTGTAAAGTCACACTTATCAACGCAAGTATACTTATCGCTCAAGTAATATATGACTCTAATGAAGTCCTAGATATCGATCCCACAGGAAGGTTTAGAATTGCGAACTAAGATTTTAGAAAAGCAATACTTTAATCACAACAACGAAGCTCAATTTGCTTATCTGTCACTAATAGACAATTGAAATAAGTATGTAATTTTAATAACTATTAAATAACTAATGATACTAA